>NW_018164581.1:132786-156138 GCF_001263595.1 Phalaenopsis equestris
ATTTCTACTCTGCTACTATGTAAGTGTAGGATAAATTTATCGACACTTAAATTATTAGTACTCTCACATATAACATAATCCCTAGTATTATTACAATAATGTATTAGTTTGGACACTCGTATAACTTAATGTTTTAGCATATTAATTTTGACAGTTGGTATAGTAACAGACTCACTCACTTAGTTGAGTAATAAGCCAAGATTATAAGTTTATTCGTGTGGCATCATCTCTAGATTAAATTAATATATTAACAAGTGTGCCATGTCAAATATGTTTCACAACAACAAATAAAAACTTTATCCCACTAAGTGGGGTCGGCTACATGAATCCTTTTTTCTCCATTGTGTCTTATTGAGTATCATATTTCAATTTAATTCTAATAAATTAAGATTAATTTTATAAAATATTTACAAGTTTTTTTAGGTCCACCTCAACATCTCTTAACATAAGTCAAATCTAAAACATTTACTTTCCTAATAGGGTTATCAGACGGTCCACGTTTAATATGATCAAACCATCTAAGGCGAATCTCTAACTTGTCTGCCACTGGAGCTCTCCAAACCGGTCACAGATATATTCGTTTTGCATTTTGTCTCTTAGTGTAAAAGCACTCATCAACTTGAGCAATCTCATCTCAAGACCACCTAATTTTATGCTTCTCTATTACAGGCTAATATTTTGAGCCATAAAGCATTGCAGGTCTCACCACCATCTTATAAATTTTTCATTTAGTCTAAGCAGTACCTTTCAATCACAAAATAAGCATGATGCATTCCTCCACTTCAACCATCCAACTTGAATTATACTAATAACATCCCCATCTATATCACCATCACTTTGAACAATAGACCCCATAAATCTACACTCCTTTTAATAACTTAATCACACTTTATAATAACCCCGCCACTAGATCTACTATTATTAAAATTATATTCCATATATTCAATTTTAGGTATACTCAAACGAAAGCCTTTAGACTCCAAAGTTGATATCTATAATTAATTTTTTTCCAAAACTCTCACTCTCTTAGTCTTATCCACAAGAAGGATATCATCAGTGAAAAGCATACACTAAGATAAATCCTCCAATAAATGTCCAGTAAGAATATCCATAACTAAAGCAAAAGGATATGAGCTCAAAGTAAGTCCCTAATGTAATCCAACTGCAATAAAAAAATACTTGGTCAATCCTCCTTGTGTAAAAATACGAGTAACAACTCTAGTATATATCTTTAATGACTTGAACATAAGCAATATTAACACATTTCTTTTCTAAAACTCTCCAAAGTACTCCTCTTGGAACTTTATTAAATGATTTTTCTAAATCAACAAAAATCATATGTTGATCTTTCTTATTCTCTCTATACTTTTCCATCAAACCTCTCAATAAATGTATAACTTCTATAGTAGACTTGCATGGCATGAATCCAAACTGGTTTTGAGAAATTTTTATGTCATGTAAACTATGTTTAACTACTCTCCCAATAACTTTAATGTATGATGCAATAACTTATTTCTTGTATAATTTGCATAATCTTGTGGATACCCTTTATTATTAAAAATAGGAACCAAAAGACTCTTTCTCCACCCATTAGACATCTTTTTAGTTTTTAAAATAACATTGAAAAGTTTTATAAACAAAGAAATTATCAAATTTTCTTAACAGTTTCACATCTATATTGGAATATTATCAGAATATATTACTTTTTCACACTTCATTTTCTTTGAAGCCTCATCAACTTCTAATTTAGTAATGCGACGATGAAAATAAAAAAAAAATACTATTATTTACGATATTAAGATCACTAATATCAATTGTACTTTTATAATCTTTATTAAAAAGTTTATCAAAACATCTCATCTATGGTGAATATCCTAATCTAAAAAAATACTTTTAAATTTTTCATTTTTAATATACTTTACTTAAATTAATTCTTTATTTTTTTCTCTTTGTTTGGCTAGTTTATACATAATATCCAAATCTAATAATTTTTTTTATCTAATATACTATAAAGATCATTAAAAATAGAATTCTCAGCATCACAAAGTATTTTCTAAGACTCCATATGGGCTACCCTATATTTTTTTAATTCTCCAAACTTTACATTTAAACTAATTTTTATACAATTTTTTTTATTATCTTATGTTTCACATTAGTATTTCATCACCAACTATGTTTATTCATAAGAGTTTTTATTTTTGATTCTTTAAATACATCTAATGCAACTTATTTAATAGTACTTGTTATTTTATTCTACATACTATTAGTATCTCATAAACATCTTAAATCTTATAATTTTTTTTCTTTTAAGTGCTCCCATCTAACTATATAATAATATTTTGTTGCATTTCATTTTCTAATCCTTCATCTTAAAATCGAAAATTAATAATCGATGTTGGGTACTTAAATTTTTATTTTAAATAACCTTACAGTCTTGACAATCTATTTTTTTATAAGAAAATAATCAATTTGTGTTTTATTAGATTCATTCTTATAAATGATAATATGCTCATAACTTTTCTTAAATAAAATATTTGTACTAAGAAAATTATAAGCTACAACAAAATCCAATATGATTTTATGTTCTTTATTAATCACTCTAAAAGTCATAGCCACCATAAACACTTCTAAAATCTTCTACCATTTTACTAACATGTTCATTTAAATATCCTCCAATGAAAATTATTTCTTCAAGAGACAATCTTTGTATTAATTCCTCTAGGCCTTTCTAAATTTTTTTAAACATATATTCAAAGCATAAACACTTACAATATTAAAAATCTTACTATCGATAACAATCTTTAGAGCTATACTTCTATCTTCTAATAATTTTTACAACATTAACTTCCAAACTCTTATATATAATTACACACTATTTTTAGTATGACTAAAATAGTATGACTCATATCTGAATACCAAAGTTTAAAGCATAAGCTATTAATTTTCTTAGCATTTCCTTCAACCCATTTAGATTCTTAAATCCAAAAGATATTTATAGTCTTATGAATCAAAATATCTACTAATTTCATTAATTTAAATATGAGAGTGCCTATATTCCAGGTTACTAAAATAATATTAATCTCATGAACTAACTTATTTGTCAACATTAATCTATAATGTGAGAACCCGTATTTATTTAACATTACACTTCAAAGCCAGTGCAGCGACTTTATTTAGGTCATACAGTGTATCTCCTTCAAGTGAGACTTTAACATTGACAGAATGATTTAAAGAATTCATGACAGAATTTTTTAATAAAATTTTATGTTGGATGTCAATTGTCTAACACAACCCTTTACTTTCACATTCGGGACTTGGGACCCAACATTGACAATATTAAAAGTCTAATATGTTTGAGTAAAATGAATTATATCGTGGATTGTATTAGTTTATTCATATTGGATAGACCATTTCTTTTCCATGTGTTCATGGAGTTTGTGTATTTATTTAGTTGTTTAATTGCTACATTATTTAAGCTTCAACATAGCACTTTTACTTGCAATATTATTTAACTTCTGTTAATGTATTAATGTCAGAATTTTAAGTTGGTATATTTCAAGTGAAATTCAAATTTCTAATTTACACAACTCCCACTCCCCCACACTTGGCATCCTCTCTTAAACAAGGTAGCTCGCAAGTGACCCTCATTAGGTACCTGGCAAGTAATCAACCAAGATATTGTAGCCAACAAAACAAAAGTAGGCAGCCCAACTTTAAGGGGCTGATTGGTAGCACCTTTTAAGGTTTATCAACGAATTTACTAAATGTAGCCAAATGGTAAAATGCAGGAGTTTCTTGAATTTCAGAATTTTTGGATTTGGAAGCCCCCCATTTTGTGTTTGATTCGGATTAAATCCAAATTTACTAAATCCAAGGGTTAGGTGGATTTACGGATTTACTAAATCCTACTTGCAGCCAAACAGCTCCTAAGTGCTAGGAGCTGGATCATTGCTATGGTCAAACTAATGTAGCCTACCATAGCCACCCCTCGGGGTAAGATTCCTTGAGCTTTCCTGAGACTTAAGCAGTCGGAATCATTACCCATCAGTTATAGTCACAATGAAATAATCTAACAATTGCTCCAATGTCTGTCCTCTAAATTCCTACAACTCAGCTACAGCCAAGATTCTCAAAAAGCCAACTATGGAGGATGATTTCATCCAATCAAAAGACACCAAAAAAGCAACAAACTATCTCCAGCCCCCTCACTGCAGTACCAAGTCTTTACAGATCTACAATGAAGATAATCAAACAACAACATAATTTTGGAAACGATGAATAAAACATACCTGGAGTCTACCCTTGTGGAGCTCGGGATTACACATATTACCCAAATTCCTAAGCAAATCCGCCCTCATGCAAAACACAATATCCCTCAACGACCCCTCCTCCCTCCTATGGCGCAGCTCCTGCAGCTTATTCCGCACGATCTCCTCGTCATAGAAATCAAACTCGCTCGCACCTCTTGCCGCATTCTCCCTGTCAAGCATCCGTGCGGCGTGCGCCCACTCTTCGTATGTCACAGCCGAACGCGTAATATTTCTCCAGAACTTGCGCCGGTAAGCCGATTCAGCCCGCGATCGCACATTGGTGCCGCGCCGGAGAAGAAAAGCCATCAGCATCATTGCAGCGAGAATCCCCCGAGTGTTGCGCGGGTGTAGGAAGCCGATGGCACGGCGGAGAAGAAGCGACAAACTGCTTCGGAGCTGAGAGATTGACTTGCAGAACAAAACGCGGAGGGCAATGGTGCGGCCGATGATGGAAGAGGGGCCAATCTTGAAAGGATCTAAGGTTGCTTCGTCGGTGATTGCGTCCATTATTGAAAACCGAGAGGAGAGTCTTACTGTTGGGTGGGTCTGGGAAGGGAAGAGGGGAGGGGACGAAGAGAGGAGAGGATTGGAGAAGGAATAGCGGAGAAAGAAAACGGCCGTGAGGAGAGACTTACTGCGGGGTAGTGCGGGAAGGCAATAGATGAAGGGACGAAGAGAGGAGGGGATGGGAGGAGGAAATAGCGGAGAAAGAAGACGACTTCACTGTGGGTGAGCCGGGAAAGGTACGAGGGGAGGGGAGGGGAGGGGAGGGGACGAAGACAAGGACGAAGACAAGAGACAAGGGGGTAATGGCGGAGAAAGAAGACGATAATGACGTGGATAGCTTATCCTTTCTTGGCCCTCGGACCGGATAAACTAACAAGTGTGCAAGTCACTTGGGAGTAAATATTGAATCCAAACTCTAGATGCAGTTTTACCTCCAAACTCTAATAAAAAATAAATTACACTGTACAATTTTTAGGGTTAGGAGTAAAAGATCTACAAGCTAACCATAAATGGAAGCAATTAAGACAAATACCAACGAAGAAAAAGTAAATAAAGGTTCTACGTAAATTGGGGTAATAGCTGGTTGTATTTATTTTTCAATGTCTCATTTTTTGCATGTTTAAACTGTATGTAACCGAGAAATATATTCTTACGTATCAATTTTATCTCATTTGTTCAATATATTACACAACTCTTCCATTATAATCATATATTCATGATTTGTCATTGAAGAACAATCTATTTGATTTGATAAGATTTAGTTACTCAATGTGTTAGGAAAAATATAAAATATCAATTTTAACCATATATATTCATGTTTTATTATTAGATAACAATGCATTTGATTTGATAAGGTTTATTTGTTTAATGTGTTAGGAAAAACAAAAAATATTCATAAGTACTACCATAATACCACAACAATTTTGCGATATTGCCCCCACAATACCTCCATATTAGCACCATAATTCCACCATATTACCATCATAATACCATTACGGTACCATTACATCACAACTCCGATACCATCAATTAATCACCTTAGTATCACAATAATATCATCACAATATCACCATAATATAATCATAATACCACCACAATACAACCACGGTATCATTAAAATATTATTATTAAACCAACATATTATTACCAACATATCACTACAATACTATCATAATACTACAACAATATCTCATCAATACCACCACAATACCATCACATTATCACCATAATTTCACAACAATATCAATACTTTATTATCCCACAACTACCAAAATACAAACAAAGTACCACTAAAATACCACCATCATTCCACTAGAATACCAGCAAAATTTTACCACATTACAACATTAATAACATCACAATAACAAAAAAATAAAACCACATTACCACTACAAAACCACCATAATACCATCATAACACTATTGTAATACCACCACATTCCTGATGATATTATAGTGGTATTGTGATGATAATTTGGCAGAATTTTTGTAGTAATATGGTAGTATTTTTTTTGGTATTATGGCAGTATTGTGGTGATTTTTCAGTGGTATTGGGATGATAATTTGGTGGTATTTTGGTACTATTATGGTTACATTATGTGGTATTACGTTGATATTGTAATTATTGTGATGTTACTGTGGTGGTATTGTGTTAGTATTATGTTGGTAATATGGTAGTATTTTGGTGTTTATGGGTTATATTCTGGTGGTATTAGAGTATTGTGTTGGTATTGGGATGATAGTTTGGTGTTATTTTGATGGTATTGAAGTGATATTTTGGTGGTATTATAATGATATTATGGTAGTACTATAGTGATATTATAATGTTATTTTAGTTGTATTAGCATGATATTGTGGTTGTTTTATGGTGTTAATATAGTGGTATTAAGGTGGTATTATGATAATATTATAGTAGTATTCTAGTTGTAATATGGTGATATTTTGGTGGATTTATGATGGTAATATGGTGGTATTATGGTGTTAATATAATGATATTGTAGTGGTAATATGATGGTAGTTTGATGACTTTGTGGTGATGTTGTGGTGATGTTATAGTGGCATTGTAGTTGTATTGTGTTGGTATTATGGTGATATTATTATGATATTATTTATGGTGGTATAAGGATTGTGATGTGGGGGTATTATGATGATTTTTTTTTTGTAAAATTTTGTTGATATTTTGATGGTATAAAGTTGATAATATGGTGGTAATATGATAATATTTTGATGGTATTATGATGGTAATATTGTGGTATGTTGTTTTTTCACACAATAGAATCAATTTTGTGATAAAAAACTGATTATGATATAATGCACATTTTTTGTAAGAAAAAATTCATTGTTATGTTAGATTTTCTCTACTAACACATTTTTGTCTTTACGTGTTTTTCTTTTGTACTGAAATCTACGCAAGAACGCTGACATGTAAATGTAGACGTTCTTCTATTAGAGTTGTTTGTGATATAATTTTTTGGCGTATGAATGCATAAACTAAAAATATTCTAAAGGAATTACATGTCCTCTAATTTTTCGATATGCCTTCAAACTATCAAGAAAATTCACTGACATTACAAATTTTAAAATGTTGGGATACTGGCCAAAAGGTTTTCAGAATTGGTGTCAAAAGCTTAAGCTTCAATTCAAATAAAGTTACCCTAATTATTGGTATGTTGAATAGAGGAGAATTCGCTAACTGGGGTAAGTATTCCTTATCCAGCGTCAATTTAATACAAATAAAGAATGTGTTGATAAAAGTTGATTTAGGGGAGTATTCTACACCTATTGTAGAATTATGCATCATGTCTTCGTTGACGATCTTTTTTTTTCCATCAAGCAACAACATTATGCTTATTAGGTTGTACGGTTTTACCAAAAATGTCCATAGCTTCTCCTCTTTCAATTGGTCAAGTGTCATTTGTGATTTTCTTATTGAGCAAATTGATATTGTTGTTTGTAAAATAAGGCACAAACAATCGCTAGGATAAAATGAATGGTTTTATTTTTTATTATTTTTTTAACATTTAGTGTGTTTTGTATAAAGCAAACTTTTATTTTTATAGCATATATACTAATGAATTCTTTTCACAGCTTTAATTTATTGAGCATTATCCATTCTTGCTCCCAACTCACCTGATGCAAGGCCTCACATGCTCAAGTAATCGAAAATGAGAGTCTGGAGCACAATTTCTGTAGATATATTTTTAAAAAACTTGCTACTAATTAGGTAACAAAATTGTTAACTTTTTTCCAAATATTGGGTGACAATAGTTTTGCATATATAACATGTTTATTGTTTGATTGGTTATTGCAGCTTTTTTATACTTTTACGGACCTAACGGCTGAGGAACAAATTCTTCTTTCTTCATTAACCCACGATTCTTCATGTCCATTTTCTAGCTCTCTCACTACAAAGTTCAATAGCTCAATCCGACCCTCACCTCCTAGATATTGTGTTGAACCAACTACTCCTTACACTCCAACTTCAATAAATTTTGAATAACAAACAAACATTGAAAAACTAGTTCATTTACTAATATGCCAGGAGCATAATCAAACTTCATAATAAAATAAATCAACTAGAGATAAAATTAGCAATTGTTGAGGGAAAACAGAAAGAAAAACTAATATATAAATCTTATCTAAGCAGTATTTTACGGAGAGTCAAATCAAGACAAACCTGGAAAAAAAAGAAAATTAGGATCCCCTTACACTAAATTTTAATTAAAGAAGATAAAAAACTGATAGCATTGTTGCTAAACCAGATGAGAAGGTGTCAAAGGCAGCTTAATTTATTGCTGACGAGGAATCAAAGGGAGTTGAAATTAAGGGGAAGAAGGTTTCTATTCTTGTGCATAAGGAGGAAGAGGATGCAAATATTGTTAATTTAGAAACCCCGGTAGACCCAATAATTGTTGGATTTCAAAATGGAAAAGAGAAGGAGGTTTATAGAGTGTTTGCAAATGATTATGAAATTAAGGTATCATTAAAACATTTCTTTTTATATGTATCATAACATCACATTATCTTCAAAAATACATTATTATTTGTATATGAAGCATCATCATGCAGAGTCTGTTGTCGACTTTTCATTGAGAGTAAAGATATCAATATATATGGTGGAGGCAATCGACCAATGCTGTTAGAGATTCAATGATAAGATAGTCTTTTTTTTTTCTCTAAACGCTAATTAGATCCATAATGAGTTATATTTATCTATCAAGTTTTTTATATGTTGAAACTGTACTAGTGATATAATGGTTATTCAAGAATTTATAATAATAAGTTGATCATCCATTGATAAAATTCTGACAAATCAATACTTATCCAATGAGCATGTTGATGTCTTTGTTGTTTTGTTGGATGATAAGAATTAAAAAACTCCATACTTGTACAAACCATAATTGTATATATCACTCATGCATTGGGTAATTATACACATTACCTTATAGCTTATATTATTGATAAGGAATTTACCCCCATACGTATTTGTAATTGACATATATGCACTAATTTGGCAAGCTTTTTTCCAGTCATAAAATTGACAGTATGAGTTTCGTGAGTCACGTAAAAAAAAAATGTTGAAAAATCCAAACTTCTAATGATTCCAATTGTTAATAATTAGAATTGGATTCTATTTGGTTTAAGAATTGAAGTCGAAGAAATTACATTTATATGACTCACTTCTGAAAAAAAAAACACAAAAGGATATATTTCAGCAAACTGTAAAGAAATTCAGTAACACATTATTAAATTGTTCATCATTAATTTAGTTATTAATTTAAAAGTTTTTTACATAAATTATTCATTTTGAAGGTCAAACTCATTAATGAAGATGTCGACAATGTCTTTGATTCAAATTCAAATGACTTGCCAATTAGTGCACGCAGAGGATCACCAACACAAATAAACAACATTGACTGAAATGTTTGTTTACAAATGCATGGAAAAAATTGGTGGGCATAGAGCCAATAAATTGGGATTATCACAAAGTTTGGTAGCAAAGCATGTTAAGATTTAGAGCAAAATTCGTTCATGAACTTTGTCCGTGTTTGATGTCTAGTCAAGGATAATCATTTGCACTTTAGTGTACTGCAATTCATGGATAATGCTCTTTATTTATATGTAGTCACATTTGAAACACATTATTGTTTGTATTCTTTGTTTATGATCTTTATTTAGATTTTTTGAAGCATTAAGCTTACAATTTTTTAGGAAGAATTAAGCATTTTTTTTAAGCATTATGCAACACGTGAATTTATAACATTAAGATTACATTTTTTTTAACTAGCTAGTGGCTAAAAAAAGCATTAAGATATAACTTTCAATCATGTTGCTTGTTTTGCATAAAACTACAGTTGTAGGACGTTTAGCGACAATATGATTAAAGTAATACCATAACATCATCATAATACTGAAATCAACCACCAAAATACCACCACAATACCATCACAATACCACCATAATTCCAACATAATACCAACAAAATATCCCTCAAATGTCACCATAATACTGCAAAAATTTCATTACATTATCACCAAAATGCCACAACAATATCACCAAAATACAATCACAACATTACCAAAATACCACCAAAATATCACCACAATATCATCACAAAAACACCTCAATACCACCATAACACCACCAAAATTTTGTCACATTATCATCAAAAATACCTCCAAAATATCATCATATACCACCACAATACCACCAAAATATCATCAAAATACAAATATAATACCAACACAAAACCACCACAATATCATCACAATACCACTAAAATTTCATCATAATAACATTACAATACCACCAATATATCATCACATTATGACAATAATATCAGTAAAATATCACCAAAATAAAATCTCAATATTACCACATTACCACCATAATAACACCATAATACCACTAAAATTACACTATAATATCACTAAAATACCACCAAAATATTACCACATCACCGCCACAATATCATCTAAATATAATTAAAATATCACCATAATACCAGCACAAAATCACCACAATAATATGTCATAATATTATTTTAATACCTCTAAAATACTACCATAATATCACTATAATACAACCAAAAAATTAGCACAGTCACCAAAAACCATTATATTATTGTGGTGATATTGGGTGGTATTGTGACAATATTGAGGTGGAATTGTGATCATATTATGGTGGTATTGTGAAGGTATTTTGGTGATCTTGAAGTGATATTATGGTGTTCTTTTGGTTGTACTGTGATGATATTGTGGTGGTATTTTGGTGATATTGATGTGCTATTGTGGTCATATTTTGGAGGTATTATGGTGTAATTATTATATTTTTTTCTCACAAATGAACACTATCTTTCACTCATCCCATGTAAGAAATAAACGTAAGTTTATAATATCAAAATATATTTATTCAAACCCTACAAAAAAAAAAGTACGTATGATTTAAACATGAAAAACCATATAAAAATTATATTGATTCAAACTGCTAAAGACATCAAGTAAACCTAAAGCAATGTTACCATTTTAATGGAAGCTAAACACACTTCTACTTCATTCTTGTCACCAAAATTTTCACTTTCAATCTTCAAAATTGCTTTATTGTGGTGCCCTTCAAAACTCAAAGAGGTTTACTTCCTAAATCCTATCCCAAAAACCACAAGAAAAACCCTAACCCAAAAAAAAAAAAAAAAGGAAATGAAGGCAACACGCTAGAATTTGAACAGTACTCAGTTTTCTTTTGTAATTAATGGGTTGGTTTCGATCCAAATCGTGCCAAAATACGAATTTTTTTCTATTTTTTAATCTCGTGAAACACAAGGCTTGCCACTTCACAACTGACATAATCATATTGGACTTTGGATGCAAAATTGTGTTTGGACTGGACACAATGTTTTCTGTTTATTTAGATGGCGGAGAGCTTTATTATTCAACTAAAGGTTCTTTTATTCAAGTTCTTGATGTCCATACATTTGTAAAGTAAATTCATTTGAATTGTCCCAAACAATTTATCCAAATTTAGCTAGTATAATTTTTATAATTAGAAGTTTTATTTAAGCCATAAATATAACATAAATTTAATTAATTATTCATTTTTACAATTAAATTAATATTTAAAAAAATAATCATGAATATCAGTCAAAATATTTTGATTTTATTTCTATGATTAGATGTAGGAGTAAGCATGTCCTCAACTAATACATAAATAAATAAATAAATAAATATTAAATCTATGTTAAATTAATGGTATTATATATGTACAGAAACACACACACACAGAGAAAAACACTTGGATATTTATTATACTACAATCTATGTTAAATTAATGGCGTGTGAGTTGAAGATGATATAAACTATAGAGGAATGTGGTTCATATTTGAAATCATATTAACTTAATGAACTCATTCATTAGTAAAAAAAGCTATATCCATCATACCTTATAAGGATTAATGAGACATTTAACCACTTTAATGTTTCCCAAAAAAATCTATTTGTTTAATGACAAAGAGTTTACCATATAAATTTCCTCAGCTCATGTTTATATGAAGTTGCCAATATTTTTACTACATTCATTACATGTTGATTCAATTGTTTTTGCTTAGCCTCGATCTCCTAAAGTATCCTCAGCTTAGTTTAGTTGGATATACTCTAGTATATTATGTACTCTATCTATCATTACCCATCATGATTCACTAATCTATCATCTTTAGTTAAAAGAAAGATCTCTTTTCTAACTGAAATATTGAAGTCTTATTTAGAATGCTTGCGCCTTTTCTTCTATTAAGACAATGATCTAATCATCAACCATCATTCACACTATGTTAATTTAGTATACCCTTACACATCATGTGTTCCACGAGGCTTAACCTAGCTCTCTTCTCCCTTTTGAATGGGTCAATGACTTGATTAATAAACTTTATACTTGCTTAATCAATCTAATATATCCTAGCACATTTTGTATTATAATAGGTTAGACATAATACCTCTCTTTAATTAAGTTAATGACCTAATAACCCATCTTTAATACATTGACTCGCATACACGCTAGATGCACCTCACATCATCTTATCTTACAGACTAGCTTAGCTAATTGGTAATTTTAACCCAACTTCACATTTTAGTTCTTCAGAAATAATTGATCAAAATAGATTAATCTAAGCTTACCATTTCTCATGAGTAAGTTCACCATATGTTAATTAAATACAATAGACTAATTAAAACAAATTAGCTCAACTTAACCAAATTATAAATCTTATGAAAATCTCAATGGTTAAATCAATCAAATCCAATTCATAAAATTGATTAGAGTGAGTTCAATACATCCTAAATGTCCCAAAGTGATAATTTATTTAACTTAATTGGCCTTAGAAGCTCATCAAACCCAAGTTGAAGTCTCATATTTTCCATTTCGTTCAATTGAGTCAAAGCTAGCAACTCAACCCCTCCAGTTAATCATACTAAATCAAACACATCATGAATGGCTTACATTACAAGAAAAAACACAAAGAGCCTGAATGCATTTTTTGCACATAAAATTAATTTATGACTGATTTATGATGGATTTTGAGTTGCTGGAATATCTCTTGTCAAAACTGTATTTCGATGATTAAAAACTCCACCATAAACAAATGCCGACGAAAATTCAGCGGAATATCAGCCAAAGTTGTTATTTGCTGAAAAATCTATGAAAAGATCTACAAAAAAGTAAAAATTTCTTTCTGTTATACTAGTGAATTTTCAGTTAAGAACCAGCTGAAGTTTTGACTATCATATCCACTAATTTGGCTCATATCAATGAAATGACTAATAATTCTATCAGTTAAACATTACTGGCTGATTTATCCATTAGAGGTCCACAAGAAACTTGTACCATAAGAAAAATAAAATAGAGTAGAGTCCCTAGCCTAACATATTATATACCTGCAATCGTAGCACAAAACACACTATAAGTATATTTATAATATCTTAAAAGCATTAGTATCACACAGAGAAAATATAACCACAAATCAAAATAAATGAATCTATACAAATATAAATATACTATAATGTATAAGAGAAATAAGAAGTATATAAGGAAAGGATTGCTCCAGCTCGCCATACGGTTTCTCATCTTCCATTCTCAATTATTTGTTCTGTTGAAGTGTCTGGAATCACACCTCCTAACACCTCCATTCTTGACTCCAACTTAGCGAACCAAGCAAATAATTCAGCCTCGATGTCCTTGGTGAACATGACGACTAGATCTAGGAATTATGTTAGTTGGGTTTTGTGTTGGTTGAACATTGTGCTAGATGGTTTCTACTACTTCTGGTTGAGGAATTTCTTGGGTTGAGGACGGTAGCCTTCTTCCTTCATTGAGTTGATTCATCTGTCGCACGGGGAAGTGGGAGTGATTGACATGGTAATCTCCTTTCTCCACCGCCCAATCCTCAAGCGATGACTATGATCTCAAAGTGAGCCATCATGCGTAGATGAGGATTATTCTTTTGCCTCCAACTTCGCTTCCTAGTGAATGACAAATTATACTCTTCTGTAAATACATGATTGTTAACCATTTTTGACAGCTCGGCCAACAACTTAAGCCACAGTAGGTCTAAAGCATAACAGGAGGGTCCTTGCCTAAGTCCTTATGGAAGGTGGCATGTGCGACAATGGATTTGAGGTCCCGAACTTACAATATACAATATTTCCCTTTGAAAGTCGGTTATGAAGGTGTGTCAGGGTTCACCCTGTCCTTGACGTGTTAGAGAAGGGCCTGTGAGTTTCTATGGGGTTTTTGTGAGCTAGCAAACTGAGCTACGAATATTCTTTTAAAGTTTGTGAAAGATGGTCAATGAACCATCGAATGACTGATTCTCCGAGTGTTGTGAGGAGCAGGTGACACATGAGTTCATCTTTGATCTTTAGTAGGCATGACGCTGATTCAAAAGAGGAAATATTATCGACCAGACCGACCATTGCCGATAGGGTTCTAACGTCAGGATTTTAAGGTGTTCGGGTGGTTCCGCTTTAGATATCTGTTGAAAGAAGGCATTCATGGGTTGTGCAAGTTGCAGTGCTTTCATGTGCTTAAGTTTGCGATGATCGAGGGGTGTGGAACCCGTGCTATCGGGGCAATAAGTTTCTTACTCTGGTTTGAGGGTAAGAGGGACTCTAATAGTGTTCAAGGTGGCTACCGTCTTCGAGTGATGAGATGTTGTCGATCGTGGAAGTTGCACCCTTTTCGGGACAAGTGTGTTTTTTATCGCCTCCATCATTTGCTCTTTCAGTTTGTTGATCTGGTGGTTACAAACTCACAAGGGAATTTCATGTTGTCAGGGGTTTCCTGAGGTTGGGGATCTTCACTTTGAGTCGCTCGTCTTCTTGTTAATCAAATAATTTACTGCTCCCCGCACCATTTATGATATTGAACCCAGATTTGTCCGCAAATCACACCCAAAGAATAATGTAAATAAAGAGAAAAAGAGCAAGAGAGACTTAAGAGTATAATATCAATAATATATCTATGCATTCCTCTTGAAGTTTCCTTTTACACATCATTGTTCCAATACTTATAGTAAGTAGAAGCATTGTTAAGTATTGATAATTCTCTTGAAATTATCTATTGTTGGTCACCCGCCATAATTTTCAAGATAACTCTTACTATGACTATATCACTACTCCTCGGATCTCCGTTCAGATCACTCCTAGGTTTAGCGGATCGCTCCTAGGTCGGTCCTTTTGGTTCAATCGACTGGATCGTCCGCACAGTGTGGATTGATAGCCCTTCGCACTTGCCCAAAATGATTATTTGACATGTGTCCCGTTCAAGATCGCTTGATTTCGCTCTTCATATTTTGATCATACATTAATATATATATATATATATATATAACAAAAGCTAAAATTGTTTCATCCAGGTTCAAAAGGAACCATTTATAGCAAACATCGCATTTGATTAGAAATTTACTTTGAGTCTTATTTCCGTGATTAACAAAAGAGGCTTTCATTACAAGCTTAAATAAAAAGATAAATTCAAATGCAGGATAACCACATTTACTCTGAATACTTTCACCAACACTTCAAACATGAATAATCCCCTCTGCGAATATAAAGATTCTATGAGGTTTTGGACCCAAAATATCATCATTTTAAACCAAAAGAACGCGTGACACTAATTTTTTAAATTAAACAAAAGTCAAAATTAATAAAGAATAATGAAAATAAAAAATTTAGTGAGATTACGACGATGTTCTCAAATCATCATGTCTATTAAATAGCTAATTGAGATTTTTATTTATGCAGTATCTCACATTTAACCAAAAAAAAATGCAAAAAATACTCAATTGTCAATCAAGGCAAAGATGTTCTTTTGCTCTAATGCCAAATGTTAATAATGAATTCGATTCTAAACATATATCTTAAATATAGATTGGATGAAATAACAATATGTGAAAAATAATATATGTAAATAACACATATCTTGCCATTGACTTAATTTCATTTATAACTAATTTTCACAACTTCTAAACTTATTTCATTTCAAAATGACATTAAATATTTCTTAAGAGAGAAAATAGACTTGAGGACTCCAAAGATGAATTTTATTTACAAAATTTTCTATCCATCATAGAATTGAATAAAACATGTTTACTATAACAAGAAAATTTATGTGGTTCATTCAATTAATTAATTATGGTGGCCAGAGCTCATACCCCATCACTTGGTAAACTCTTTCAAATATTTACATTTTCCCAGCACTAGCTTCCATCAGAGGAAAGGAAAAAAAACAACATTTTCTTCAATAAAAAACTTAATAATTTACCTTGTCAGCCACTAGACTGAGTTCCTCATAGTCAAACATGGCCGGCCTGGCTTAAAAGCCAGCCCAATAAAATAAATTGCACTCCATATAAGCCAAATCCAAAGCTTCCAGAATTGAAGGAATCTCTTGTAAGACCGCAATTTCAGTTCTTCCCTTCAACCACATCAGAAAAAGTTCCCCTTTCCTTGAAATCCTCATGATTTAAGCAATTTATGCGCACCTTAAGAAAGCAGAAGTGATGAAAGCCATCCAATTCTGCAAGCACAAAACCCAAACATCGTGATACCAAGCGTTTGAGAAGCTCGGATCTTTGGACTTGAAGCCTGAAAGATGATGCCTTTCAAGCAGCAAATCGGCGGAGGTGGAGGCGGCGGAGATCAAATTAAGAAGTTAAGGAAGGAGAAATCCATGAAGGAAGCTGAACCTGACGGTTTCAGGAAAGCTCCCTTACAATCCAGCCATCTGGGACTCAGCCCGGTTCAACAGAAGAAGCCATCTCCATCCAAAGTTACCAATGGATTGCCAAATCAAATGAAGCACACAAGCAGATTTGATGCAATTAAGGACAAGCTTCAGGTATCTACTGACTCCTTATTTTCATATAGAAAGATCAAAAGCATGAATAATTTGGAGACTTCAATTTCTTCTTCCAACCACACTGGAAGTAAAACTGTTGACAAAGAACTGGTAAGGACTTCGGGTTTAAAGCCGGTGAGATCTTCCATGAAGAAGAATTCAGGGGTGGGTCTTCACCCAACCGTGAATTTAAGCAGGGCTACCTGTTCATCCACTTTTAAAATTGCCAGAAATCCAGAAAATTTGGACCTTGATGAATCCAATAGCTCTTCAAACGTGACGCTTTGCTCATACAAATACTGTTCCTTACATGGCCAGAAAAAACACGAAATGCCTTTGCCTGCATTGAAGTGTTTTTTGTCAGCCAGAAAGAGCGGTTATCAATGACAAAATATGGGCGCAATGAGATCAATCATTTCAAACGACAAGGAAGTCAAGATGAAGTTGAAAGTATAGATATTGTCAAGGGAATGAATTGGATGATACTGGGAGATCATGATGAAACAGATCAGTTGCAGGAATCCTACTCGGTCACTAGCTTTGAAGACGGCGTAGACAACAACAGCGAGATTTCAATAGAAGAGATGAAGTTGTTTGAGGAACATATTCAATATATTGAGAATGAGAAGGAAAAAGCTCAACTAGAAACTGAAGAAGGAAAAACCTGCTATGTTGATTGGGAGAAAGGAGTAGGGCCATATCTTCATAGCCAGAGCAATTCTTCACTGCACTTTGAAGAGTTCCTTGGTCAAACACAAGACAACATCCTAGAATGTGAAGCCGAATGTTTCAAGTTCACACTGAGGCAAGAGAACACTCTGAGCACAAGTAGCCATGCTGATTCAAAATTATTGCCTGAGCCTGAAGCTGATGATGTTAAGGTAGACCTTGAAATTCAGCAAAGCACAAATTTCAGCTGTGAAAATGAAGAAGAATCTCAAAAATCCGTATATGGAAACTTACAATCTGGGGTTGAGCTACCCAATTCTTCACTGGAAACAGATTTGGAAAATTTAGAAGTTAATTGGGTGGAGCCTGTCATGAAAGTTAATGTGGAAGCTGTTGAAGGTTGTGAACCTTCCAAACATGAAACAAATTATGATTCCGAGCTGGTTATAAGAAGCAATTATGATGAGGATATAGACATCTACGGCGGATTGGAAAATGAAAAGGAAAATGTAACAAATTCTGCACCAGTCATCTCTGAAATTCCCTTAGCAGAGTTGACAAATAGGCCTAAAGAAAGATACAGCTACATGAGAAAGATGACAGCAGAGAATCAGGAAAATGCAAGAGAGTTCAATCCACGACCACCTCGATTGCTTCCATTGAAGCCTGAGCAAGAAGTAGAGGTAGTCAACCTCAAGCATCAAAGTGTAGAGGAAAGAAAGACAGCTGAGGAGTGGATGGTAGACTATGCTCTTCGAAACACCCTAGGAAGAATGGCACCAGCCAGGAAGAGAAAGGTAGCATTGCTTATCGCTGCTTTTGAGTCTGTCATTCAGCAAGAGCAGTCTACGACTGTGTCATGATGCAGCCTGATCTTATTCACCTGTTCTGCAGCCTAAAGGCAGTAATATTTGAACTACGAAAAGCATGTTTCTGTTTGGTTAGAAAGAATAGAAAATAGATATAGCAAGGAAATTGAATTAAAATTAGTTCTGACCATTTATTTTGATTGAAGAGAAATAGAATAACATTTTTTTTACTTTTTTATTGATGAGAAAATGAGTTTTTTATTTCTTGTAAAAGAACACAAGTCAGAATGTTGATTTGATAAATTTTTCCTTATCCACTTTTCTCTAGGGTCTATTAGGACAGTTTAAATGAAACATTCATTTGTTCGCATTCCTATATAAATATAATTACCTACAAATTACATTGGAACCAAATAATCAATAAAAAATTGTCAAGTAAAATGCATTTGCATTCGCTCCAATTCCTTAGAATTAAGCATACCCTTAAACTTTGTTTGGTTTGAAGGAATTGAAAGAGGAAATGTAAAGAAAAAAAATTAAAATAAAAAAGGTAAAGGAATTTAATTCAAATTTACTTGCATCCAATTATTTGTTTGAGGATAGATTGCGTGAATTTTTTTAAATTCATACTTGTTAGTTGTGAATTCAAAATTTTTCTCTTATAAGAGGCGTGAGTCATAGTGTAAAAACACATTTTGTAATCAAGAAAAAATTTTGTATATATAACTAGGATCACTCAAGATGAACTTTGTAATCAAGAAAAAATTTTGTATATATAACTAGAACTCAAGATGATGAACAAAGTGGCACGAGCTAAGAGAAGAGGAAATATTTATGTTGTATCTTATTACTATTACTTTTTTGTATAAATATAGAACTGGATATACACACACAGCTTTTCTGTCTTCTTTTTATATTTTTATTTTCTGGGAGTTTTAGCAGCCACAACTATAATGGCCTGTATTTTATTCTTTTTAAGGTCATCACAGCGCACTATTTTGTTTGCCTATTGCGTTTTCTTAAAACTTGTTTGATTGCATATGTTTGCCACCTTTTGTAGACTATTTAGGATTCATACAAAGAGAAAATAGAGCGAAACAACTGCGGCACCCCCATGCCGAGAGTCAGGCTTTGGCGTCGACATCAGTAGTGAAAGAGAGAGGGAGAGAAGTTTGGGTGAGTTGTTGGCCATCGCGTCAAGGGTGAGAGAAAGAGAAAACCCCATCTAGTGCCCAGGAGTTGTTTGTTAACATCATAAGAGAATGATCAAGGGCACTCCACTATGTACCTTATTTTGACCACATACTATTCCTAGATTCATTTTTGTCTCCTATGGTAGTCATCCATAAACCTTGATCATCATCAGTCCTGATAGCCATCAATCAAGTTCAATCTATGCGTTATTTGTACAATCATATGACATAATGGCCTAGTCACTCGATAACCCCATAATTCATCTTTTAGCTAGGAATTTCATTCCATGAGTTGCATCATATTTTTCATCATGTTTAGAGATGCATGAGATGAGTACAATTAATTTGTCAAATTTTTTATGTGATTTCGTGCGTGTGAGGACTTCATTTATATTTGCCAATGAAAAAAAAAATACATTTATTGAAGCTCCATCTCACAAAATGGACTATATGTGTGTAAATCGTGGGGACGGTTTGAATGGTACCACTTGTGTTTGAATTGGTCTTTTTTGGCATGCGTTGAAGGATTGAACATGTTAATATTTAAATATTACATAATCAATTTTATAATGAATTATAAAAATCGATTATGACATATATATGATTAATTTATATGTATATATGAACTTTTATTATATACTACTAAAAATATTATTCTCTCTCTCTCTCTCTCAAGAGCTTCAATTTTCACTCCCAATTATTAAAATCATGAAATATTGTCATACATAAATATATGCACATCTAAATATCTTTTTTTTTTTAATTCTATGTTGCCACATCAAACAAAATGTCAAAAAGGTCATTAATAACTTTCCTAACACCCAAGTTCTTCATTAAAGTTTTCCATGACAAAAATTGCAAAAGACCACTCTCCTATTATAGAATTACAATATTTAGGTTAGGCAAAGTCCCTACCTTACTCTTAAAGTTAGATTGTTAAGGGTGGGATCCTGGTCATTGCTTGGGTGATACGGCCTTAACTTAAGTCCAGGTGCACTGGCACTCTGGGACCTTACGCAAGTGTACTTATCACTTTTGTAATATAAGACTTTTGAGTCCAGATTATCGAACCCACAGTGAGCAAGGTGTTTAAGTTTAGGAAAAATTCTAGCCTACTAAATTCTTTCTTAGCTTGGAAGTTAAATTGGTTTACAGTTGTGCTAACTGGCCCTACTGAATTGCAAACTACTCTTCAAGGTTTACTCCTACAAAAATTCTACTTAATATAGTTGAATTGGTAAGAAACAAGTTATAAAGCTACCTTCTCTTGCAATGATCTAAGTGGAGTGAAGGAAATGAAAAATGAAAATTGTGAATGAGACTAGTGACACATAGGAGAAGCTCTCTTCTATACCCTCTCCCGAGTGCATAAAGAAGATTGATTGAATTGGTTTTAATTCTTTAAACCTCAATTTGAACCCATCAAAGATTATTTCTCTAATATTTGCATCTCCATACAAAGTACTTCACTATACCCTGTAAATCAATGTGAATAACATAATTGTTCTTCCATAACTCTCCTGAGTCATTATGGGTCACAACACTTTTTAACTAATCATTTGGCTAGAATGAAAAGTAAATAACGGCTTGAAGGTTACTAGATTTAAAACAATTTTAAAAGCATTCTTTCATTCCTAAACTTCCTACTTAATCACCACAAAAGAAAAGTGAAAATGACTACTAAAAAAGCATTGAGAAAACACCATAAAACATCTTTGATAGCAAGTAAATCCACTATAGAATTGTGTTTCCAGAAATAAAATAACAAGAGTACACAATACTTAGCTCTCTCCCTTTACAAAGTGTTGAGAATGCTTCTGCAAGGATCTCCTAGTCCCCTTGCTGCTATCCTCAAATCTCTCCTCACTTTACAATTGAAATTTTCTCCAATTCCCTCACAGATGCTCTCCTACTCTAGCCTACAGCAAAATCTATTTAGAAATTTTTTTTTCTAAAATTACAGCTCATGTGACTCACTTTTAAAATGAAAATGCTATATTTTTATCTCATGGACATGATACATAAAAGAGCATGCCATCAATCAAAACCCCGAAATGTTGGTGTACTTTCATAACATGGCCAAGTCTGTATACACATAGAAGGTTTCCTTAAGATTAGATAACTTGAATTGCATATCATGTTCTTTAATATAGAGCTTCCAGCATAGATATAGTTTTAATTAATGCGTCCAAAGACCATAATATGCTAGATGGTGGTCACCATGAACCAAATATGACTATAAGTCCAGCTGAGTAGCTATGGTTGTATATAACTATGCTATCTCAATCATTTATTTTATAAGAAGTCCTTATACTGCTAAGAATTGTTCTGAAAGTTTCAAATCCGACACAAAAAAATCATTTATATAGGAATCTTAATTTTATTTTCTAAATTTGAAATGAAGAAGACTAATTCAATATGAAGATGAAAAAAGGGAATGTCTCGTTAGCGTGCAAGTGAAGATGACGAAGAAGCGGGAGCCACTGCATGGAGTTCGAACGAAGGAGAGGCTCTGTCAAGACCAACCGAGTCGAAGAGGAAGACGAAGCAGAATGAAGACGACGTAGGAGCAGAAATAATCAGACGCCGAGCAGACGACGAGCAAATGAGCAGACGAGCGAACCAAGTCGGGTTTACCAGATGAGCAGTCGCAACGGACGAAGATCCCTCCGAATGATTCCAAGGCGAAGCGTGCAGAGTCGTGTTTGCTTCCGTTGCGAGGG
Organism: Phalaenopsis equestris; assembly: GCF_001263595.1. Taxonomy (NCBI): domain Eukaryota; kingdom Viridiplantae; phylum Streptophyta; class Magnoliopsida; order Asparagales; family Orchidaceae; genus Phalaenopsis; species Phalaenopsis equestris. The sequence continues at coordinate 155,375 of NW_018164581.1, forward strand.
GCTTTGTCAGATGGGTGAATCAAGGCAAAGAAATAATTCCTCACTTCCCGCAAGAAGGTCAGCGGAAAGAGAGTCTTGACAGTCCTCCAACGACTACCGGTGGCTATGGTAAAAATTTGGTTCTGATACCATATCAATCTTCGAGAAAATAGATTGAATCCTAAATAGGCTCAATGCCTTTTCACTTTGCTTTCATTCCATTAAATAATAATCTTACAATCTATTTTATGTACAAAATATTTTGTATAATCTATTTTAGCTAACTTAATAATGCATATTCATAATCTAAATATTTAGCTAACAACGAAATAAATTAGAATAAAGAAATTGGAAATAATTTAAATAAGAAAACTCATGATCATAGATAACTCCTAATTTAGCTGTCTGATTTCCGTTCTTCCTGATTGACAATATGCAATATAAGAAAAAATTCCATTAATCATTTCATGATATTTTAGTGGAAAAAAGTAATTTTTATAATACTATATGTAATAAATGTTCAATATCTCAATCATTTTCAGGATATACGAAAATTGAGAGATGAAAATTAAAAGTCCACTTTGATTTTACATTTGTATGTTTTCTGATGTTTTGATTGTTGCAAAGCTCAATCTCCTATTCCTTCAAAGTCAAATGAATAAATTATTTAGGTGATTCAGGAGGGTGACATTAAATGCTATCTTATCTTTATCTTCCTTATCAACGCCTGAGCCAAACTAAAAAAAAAATAAAAAGAATAATAAAAAATAAAAAAAATCCTATAA
>NW_018164581.1:159728-170013 GCF_001263595.1 Phalaenopsis equestris
CTGAAGAACCGGGGGAAAGCCCCCCCCCCCCCGGCCTCGCCAAAGCAAAGGTTGCAATCGCCACGTTTCTATATGTTGAACTTAGCTTTCCCGATGAGGTCATTATCACGGGGATGGCTCCCTATTACATGTGGACGTTTGCATGTTGCATTTAGCATTTCACGAGCATTTCACATCGCTCCATCCGACCGCCCCGACCCGATGAGCATTTCACTTCTCTCCGTCCGGCCGTCCCGGTCCTACAAGCTTTTCACTTCGCTCCAACCAGCCGCCCCGGCCCGACCTAGACGGGGTATAAGTGCCCCTAGAATGTTAGAAGGCTCCCCGACCCAGACGGGGTACAAGTCATTTTGTTGGGAGTGTTTCCAGCTTTGCAGTTGAACCTCCACTTTTTTTTCTTTCCTAAGGCATTCTCGCCACTTCAACAGGTATAAGTCTCACCTCTTTGAGTTCCAGCAGATAATCATAGGATAGAGTTTCGTTCCTTTGACCTTAGGGCTATCGGGGTTCTTGTGGATGACGCAATTCACGAATTGCTGACCGGGGATCGCAGTTCGTGTTGGGTCGACTACCTTCACGACCAGGTAGACCTAGGGTCCTATTAGCTTGGGAAGACGGGTCTGTGGTACCCCAAACCAGTTACCTCTACTTCTTCGGACCATTCTTACCTACTTTTTGACCACCTCCGTTGAGCCTTGTCTCTTCTTTTGCCTTCGTTGGAATCATCCCGACGGCCCGATGACCGATGAGCTGCCGCGCGTTTGGGATATGATGATTTCTCTTCTGCCCTTACGGTTTGAATGTGCTTTGACGTATCGGGACTTCCCGTTGGGATGACACAGTTATTTCGTAGGTTTTGTATGTTGATGAGTAGGCTATCCATATGGGGATCACGAGAGACTCACTTCTCTCCCCGTGGTTTAGCGAGAGCTTTGAAGCATAGGGACATTCCCCCCGCGAGATAACCTCCCTTGACGACCCCGTGCTAATTGTCATTTGTTAGGTAAGCAAAACCCCTTTGGATCAAGAGTTTTCTTGGGCAACCCCCAAGATTTAATTAAATAAGTGGGATGTGTCCCTTTAGGAGCACTCATGGCCTCAAAACAGACATCTACACCTTACTTTATGGTTTTGGGTAGTTTACGTAGATATTCTTTCACGGATATCAGTTTAAGGTGCTTTCGCCCGATCTTGTTTGGGTGGGCACTCTTAACCTATCCTTGCGAGGTTTACCGCACGTAAGCTCTCCACGTTTTGTGTTTTCTCTTGTTTGTCACATTGACGTATGTCTCTTTTTATGTTACTCTCCTCTTTGAATCATTGATTTGATTCGGGAGGGAGATTTATTTGAATAGGGGAAATATACGATGATCGACATGGTGGCGACTCCTTATAAAATTAAAGAGAGAAAAACAAACAAAAATAGATTGGCGAATCCGCTGGGGATGAGGCTTTCTCTTCACCACGGGAGTTTTGCTCTTGTGGATTCTAGTGTGTCTGCAACAACAACAACTCCTACGGGGAAGAATCTACTTCGTATCTTGTGGAGTTCTATTTGGGTGTATGTGACTGTTCTGTGGAGCCACCAGGAGTAGTGTGCTCTCTCCTTCTGAAGGGGTTATGCTAACCTTTTTGATGACCTAGCTTCTTCCTAGTCGAAGCGCCACTTTTGTGTCTAATTAGACCTTGGATTTCATATTCGTGTTTCAGTTGCTATGGTTAGCAGCTTGGAGCACTTCCGTCCCTTTTGTACCCTCGACAGGTCGGTCGCTGCATTGATGTCGTTGTACTTTGTTTTGATTGTTTGTTTTCTTTGACCTTTCTGTTTTTGTAATCGTTATCTCATTCTGCTTGACAGACATGACGAGCGAAAAGATGATTACGATTGCTACTGTAGGGGGAAACATTGTCTCTTTCTCCTTGAGTGACCTTGAGTGATTTCAATGCTCCCGAAGGCACTATTACCTTCGGTTCTTTCGAGCACCCTGTTCGGATTACCATAGGTAATCCTACGCCAGCTGAGGCGTCCGCTCTGTGCCCTCCCCTTCGAAAGGGGAGTCGTGCATGTCGAGATGTTCCGACTGCGGTAGCTTGCGTCGAGTCTGCCTCTTTCTGCGAAGAAAAGGCCAGCGCCCGATGGCGAGGCGTCGCAACGCCCTTCAGTCTTCTCTAGGTTATCGGGTCCGCAGCGCCCTTCAGTCTTCTCTAGGTTGTCGGGTTGTTCCACCATTTTTTCACGATTATCCCTGCCTTCAGCAGATGAGTCTTCACGCGACACTGCTGTCGCTTTTGTTGTCTCTGTTGCGGGTCTGACACCTGTTGCCTCGGGTCCCTCTAAGGCTGCTCCTGCTCCAAAGTTAGGCAGAAGGGCCCGGAGGACTAGAAATAGGTTGTTACAGATCCAACAACAGATCCTTCCTACTGTGTCGGTTCCATCCCAGGTAGAGTCCTCGATTCCCCTGGGTGAGAATCAGTTCGCTGTTCTTTCTGGTTGCATAGACTACGTTCCCGCCAGAATTGCTAGGAGACGTTCCCCGCCTCGTGACACGAGTCCTTTGCAATCCCCCGTCCATTTTGATCGTGCTGCTACAAATTTTCTAACAAAGGAAATCGCCAGAGCAGTTACCTCCATGATAGGACAAGGTCCGATAACTAAGGAGAAGCTCGTGGCTCAGTTTTCAGAGACGTCTGAGCGAGTCATGAAACAACTCTCCACCGCTTCACGCCCACGACATCCTCGTAGCAGGAGACCGGGGTCCGCCCGTCGGTCCGCTACGAGTTCAGGCTCCTTACGCTCCGTAGTACAGGCCGTTGACCCCATTCAAGAGTCCCGAGAGGTTTCTCCCGAGAGGCTTCGAATATGGAGTTTGACGGGGCTATTCCAGAGCTTGTTTCTGTTCCTTTTACCATCACTTCTATAGCGGCGATGACCGCGGCTCTTACTGTACCTCCTACCCCGTCCATTTTGATCGTGCTGCTACAAATTTTCTAACAAAGGAAATCGCCAGAGCAGTTACCTCCATGATAGGACAAGGTCCGATAACTAAGGAGAAGCTCGTGGCTCAGTTTTCAGAGACGTCTGAGCGAGTCATGAGAATGAGTCATGGAGCAACTATCTACTGCTTCTGGCCCACAACATCCTCATAGCAGAAGACCGAGGTCCTCCTGTCGATCTGATACAAGTTCGGCGTACTTGCGCACCATAGTACAAATCATCGAGTCCATTTAAGAGTCTCGAGAGGCTTCGAATATGGAGTTTGACGGGGCTATTCCAGAGCTTGTTTCTGTTCCTTTTACCATCACTTCTATAGCGGCGATGACCGCGGCTCTTACTGTACCTCTTACTAATGATAATAAAGATAAGGGTTTGTTTTCTTACAGTTCTCTTGTTTTGAGTCAGCATCCTGCTTCTACTGTTTTTAGTAGCGAGCCGAGATCCAGAGCACGCATCCGCCGATACTCCTCGCATTCGTATTTGAGAAAGGGCTATCACCCACCCGAGAAGAGGTGGATCCGAAAGAGCTCCACTGTTGTACCTCTTGCAGCTTCACCGCCTATTATTAGGGCTAATGTCTCGATTTCGGGACAAGTCTCTCCTCCAGTTGATCGCGACTTAGAGTTACCTCGGGTTAAACCCGAGGGGGTGGGCCCAAGTTCGATCATGAGGAAAACTTGTCTAGTGGGTTCTCTGATATTCCTGATAACCTCCTCGAAGAGGATGATCTCCTCGGAGAAGAGCTTCATGACTCTGAGATAGCAAAGCATCATGTTTTTGTAGTGACCACTCGAGGGCAAAGATCCTCTACTGATGATCCGTCTCATGACCTCGGGAGGCTGACCGTCATGAGCCTGTAGAGCTTCAGAACGCCCCTGTGATTTATCAAGGGGGCCCTACCCCCGAGGAGACTATCGCCCTTCTACAGGGTCAAATAACAATCCTCACTGCACAGATTGCTGCGTTACAGGCCGACCGGGTTGGGTCTGACGTAGCCTCACCTCCGACACAGGTAGAGACATTTAGTGACGCCCATCGTGCCGCCGACCTGTTCTGGTTACCTCTTCTGATATCGCTCAAAATGAGCAAGCACAGTCCGACTCGCATCTACAGTCTTTAATAGATGCAAAAGTAAAGGCCACCCTGGCAGCCCAGCAAGGAGAGACCATAGTGCGTCAGTCGAGGTAGGCCTTACCCCGAGGCGTACGAATACATACTGTATCCTCCAAGCTTGGTGCCTCCGCATTTTACTCTTTTCGAGGGAGTTGGGAATCCTCGCCAGCACATCGCTCAGTTTCGGGCATTATGCTGCAACGTCGGAAATAACGACGCCTTACTCCTCCGCCTTTTCGTTACTAGTTTAGGAGGATTTGCTTTTGAATGGTATGCCGATTTGTCGAACGGTACCTTCAGAACATTCTCTGACCTAGAAGATGCGTTCGTAAAACATTTCGCTGAGGCACATCACCAAGTCACTCTGAGCGACCTAATCTTATCTCATAAGGAAGCTAACGAGCCCTTAGTAGACTTCATTATCCGATGACGCAACTTGAGCATGAAGTGCGAGCCAATCCTTCAAAAGCAGCAGGTCGTCGCGCTCCTTATGGGCAAAATCAAGGGTCCGATCTCTGTTTTGCTCAAGATCACCTCCATCAAAACCTTTGAAGTCTTGATAGAAAGAGTGCTCAGCTTGCAGAACAGCGCAGAATCTCTAACGTTAAAATCGGATGATAAGGCTAAAAAGAGCCCTTATCAGCCTGCCCTTTAAGGAGAAGGGAAGAGAGCTTAGCCTTGACGACAGTCGATGGTAGACTAAAAAGAACCATCCTGTCCGCTGAGCAAGCTCTCCCCTCTTCTCAAAAATGGAAGGGTCAATCCTTAGATCAGAAGAAATCTCAGTCATATTCTTTCAAAAGAGATTGTCTCGAAAGGATCTTCAAAAATCTCCTCAAACAGGGGATGCAACTTCCCATTCTAAGAAAACCAGAAGAAGCAGACAAGGTTCAGGAGTGACTATTGTACCTACCATCGGCACTTGGGTCATGTACTTGAGGATTGCTATGTTTTCAAAAATTGGCTTGAAGCTCGCTACCAGGCAGGAGAGATAGAAATCCCAGAGTCGTATCTGGAGAAGCGCTCTACACGAGGATCAGGCAAAGTCATTACGATCGTTCCAGCTACTTTTGCTACTATTTCTACCACAGTTGGTGTTGTTAATGTACTCACTTTTCTTTTTGCTGTTGATATGAGCTCAGAGCAGAAGTTTGTTCCCTCTGAAGCATTTTGTACTACTGTTGAAGCAATGAAGGAAGAGGTTTTTAAGTATTTTTCTGCGTTTGTGGTTAGCTCGCACGGTTTCGATGCAAATGTTTTTAGTGAAGAAGATGAGCAATATCCATTGTTGCCCTCTTTTGATGGCGCTTACCACATCTGTGACGACCTGAGTAATTCGTCCGAAGATGGAGGTGAAACGTCTATCCATAGAGCCTGCTCCCATGGCATGTCCCGTTGAGAGTGACCTCATTGGGTCCCCTGACGAGAATATCCAGGAAATTCGCTTGTGAAGCGGCAAACTCCTTCCACCAAGGATGGTTAACCCCGCCTCATTCAGACGAGATAGGAAGATCGTCACCCAGGAGGTAGATGACCCCCCTGAAGCTCCTGCCCAGACCAAGGAGGCTAAAAATCGTACCAGCAAGATAGATTACAATGTGTTAGCGCACCTGAAAAGGTTGCTAGCGTCTTTAAGCATCTATGATGCCCTCCTGCTGTCCTTTGAATTGAGAGAGACTTTAGTGAAAGCTCTTTTGGAGCCTGAAGTCTTCCATGCTTACTACACGAAAGATAGATTGAAGGAGGCAGATTTTCCACAAGAGATATCTACCGTTACCTTTTCTGAGGAAGATTTATTATTGGGCACTACCCCACCCGCTCTTTGTATATAACGGCGATGGTATACAGTACAGCTCTAAACTGTATATTAGTTGACCCTGGTGCTTCCGTCAACATCATTCACGTACGCACTCTTAAGTTGCTCTCACTGAGCACGCGACGGCTGTGCTCCGATAAAATCATGTTATATGGCTTCAACAAAAAGGGGCAGAAGACTCTGGGGGCCATAACTCTTCCTCTCCAATTTGGAGACTTCAAAAGCAAAGCCAAGTTTCAAGCCAAGTTTCACCAAGTTTCACGTCATTGACGGGAATACGTCCTTTAGAGCCTTGCTCAGACGACCATGGATTCACGAACATGGGATGGTGCATTCGGCCCTCCATCAGTGCATCAAATACATGCGTGGGGGAGAAACGGACGACATGGATTCATGAACATGGGATGGTACCTTCGACTCTCCATCAGTGCATCAAATGCATGCGTGGGGGAGAAGAGTTTTCCATTTTGGGTGATGTCCAACCCTTCTCCGTAAACGAGGTCGGTGTATATGATGATGCTGAATAATATGTTCCTAAAAACAAAACATCATTACCTTCTTCTAGTTCCATGAGATGTATGCGCGACCCTCCTCCTTTTACCCCTCATCTAATCAAAGGCAAGGAAACAACAGAGCGGGAGGAAATGTCATGCACCCTCCTTACGACGGGGTCCACTAGAAGGCTCCCCACTTTGCCGACCTCTAGAGTCATAATATGTATTGATTCTGACACAGATTCGGAAACAGAAGAAGCCTTCCAGATGGACGAGCCTGGATATTCGCAAGGTGCCACTCTAGGCAGTTCTGATAAAGAGATTCTTTGGTCACAGAGATCTGACAACCAGACATGCCACTACTGTTGAAGATCTTAAAACTTTTTATGTACCCCCTAGGCCCGGGGCTAAGGAGAAGGGCATTTTGTTTTACAAAGTTGATTCACATGTAACCAATTCTAATGAAACGCCTCTATGTGACGATAATGAAAAATTAGAGGATATACCTCTTTCGTATTATTGTTCGCCTCTCATTTGTAATTTGTTGGATGATGGGTTACTGCCTAAAAGATGGTTTGTTCGTCAAGCCAAATTATGTAGGGCTATGTGGCAGGATAGACTCCTAGAAGATAGATCTGGATTGGGATATGTCAAGAGGCGAGGCGATGCCAAAAGCCCAAGCCTCATGCAAGATGATCTACTCGTCTTATGATAGCAAAGGTGTAACCTCTAATGATGAGGAAGTTGAGGTCAAAGAGGCCCCTCCTGAGCTGGAGGATGGCGTTTCTTCGACCGTGGACGAGCTGGTCGAAGTCAACTTAGGCACGACTGACGACCCTCGTCCCACTTATATTAGTAAGCTCCTGTCCACCACCATGGCCGCCAAAATCATGGAGATTCTCAAGGAGTTTCGAGACCGCCTTGCTTGGAGCTATTCCGAGATGCCCGGTTTAGCCCTAGAGGTTGTAGTCCACAATCTCTCTATTGATCAGAGTGCCACACCTGTGAAACAAACACCTCGGATGATGCGACCCGAGATTGAGCTAAAGGTTATTGAGGATACCAAAAAGCTCATTGAAGCTGGCTTCATTAGGGAAGTTTCCTACCCCTCTTGGCTCGCAAATATCGTACCTGTTTGAAAGAAGAATGGGCAGATAATAGTCTGCATTGACTTTCGGGACTTGAATAAGGCTTGCCCGAAGGATGACTTCCCCCTACCAATCCCAGAGTTGATGGTAGCCGTTGCTTCGACACATGATGCGACACATGATATGTTCTCCTTCATGGATGGCTTGTCTGGATATAACCAGACCTGAATGGCTCCGCAAAAAAAACAGCATACGGTGTTCCGTACGCCCATTGGCATCTTTTGTTATAAAGTCATGCCCTTCGGTCTCAAAAATGCCGGGGCGACCTATCAAGGTGCCATGACTCATATCTTCAAAGACTTGCTACATCACGAGGTAGAATGCTATATCGACGACGTAGTGGTTAAGAGTCGATCCGAAGAGGATCACGTTACGGATTTGAGGACCGTCTTTGAACGCCTTAGGAAATTCGATCTAAAGATAAACCCGTTGAAATGCGCTTTCGGTGTCTCTTCCGGAAAGTTTTTGGGCTTCATAGTTCGACACAGGGTTATAGAAATTGACCCTAGTACAATCAAATCCATCATAGAGATGGAACCTCCTAGAAGCTTAACGCAATTACGCTCCCTACAAGGAAAACTCGCATTTATAAGGAAGTTTATTTCAAGCCTCTTTGAACGTTGCCATCCTTTCTCTGCTTTGGTAAAGAAAGATGCCCGTTTCCGCTGGAATAGAGCATGTCGGGACGCTTTCGATGATACCAAGCGCTACCTGCCTAATCCACCAGTTTTGGCTGCTCCTGGGCACGACTGACGACCCTAGTCCCCCTTATATTAGTAAGCTCCTGTCCACCACCATGGCCGCCAAAATCATGGAGATTCTCAAGGAGTTTCGAGACCGCCTTGCTTGGAGCTATTCCGAGATGCCCGGTTTAGCCCCAGAGGTTGTAGTCCACAATCTCTCTATTGATCAGAGTGCCACCCCCGTGAAACAAACACCTCGGATGATGCGACCCGAGATTGAGCTAAAGGTTATTGAGGAAACCAAAAAGCTCATTGAAGCTGGCTTCATTAGGGATTGGCGAGATGGGCTATGCTCTTGTCGTAATTTGATATATCGTATATCTCTCAGCGAGCCGTCAAAGGGCAGGCTCTGGCTGACTTTCTAGCGGCACATCCCATCCCAGCGAACTCACCACTAAATGATAACTTTTCGGATGAGCATCTGCTATCCATTGATTCCCTTGAGTGGGAACTCTATTTTGATGGAGCTTCTTCCTTAAAAGAAGACCCATCAGGGTCCCTCCCAAGGGTGAAGGTCGGCATCAGCCTCATTTTTGTTTCTCCTGAGCGGGGCATCCTTCGCTATTCTTATAGCTTAACGGAACCACGCACGAATAACGGGCGGAATACGAGGCCTTAACCTTTTAGTCGTCCAAATGAACATAAGGATGATCAAAATTTACAGGGATTCACAACTCATCATATGTCAAGTATTAGGAACCTACAAAGTCCTCAAGCCGGACCTCTTAATCTATCATAAAAGAGTTATGACATTATTAGAACACATCCCCGATGTCACCCTAGTAAGGATTTCTCGTTCCCTGAACAGCAAGGCAGATGCTCTAGCTAAGCTTGCTAAGGAACTGTCAAGTCCTACTGGTGATCCTGTGACAGTTGTGATCCTGTGACAGTTGTGATCCAAGACATAAGGGTCTTGTCACCAATTTCTCTTGAACCTCCAGATGTGACCCCTCTAGGAAGTGAAGGTGTAGTCCTATCCGCTTCTGATGCGTCGTCCGACATTGACGCCAAGCCATCACATCGTATCTAACAAAGGGTATACGTCCGGATGACCGCTCTCTCGCTACCCAGATACAAAGGAGAGCATTGTCATTTACCCTCCTAAATGATATCCTTTACCGACGCTCATTTGACCAAATGTGGCTACGGTGCGTTGGGAAAGATGAAATTCAGAAAATCTTGGTTGAAGTCCATGATGGTTTGTGCGGGTCCCATCAGTTCCGACACTCATTTGACCAAATGTGGCTGCGGTGCGTTGGGAAAGATGAAATTCAGAAAATCTTGGTTGAAGTCCATGATGGTTTGTGCGGGTCCCATCAGTTCGGGCCTCAAAATGAAAGTCAAGATTAAAAGGCTTGGGTATTACTGGCCTTCAATGACCCTTGACTGCATAGATTATGCCAAGCGGTGTCATCGTTGCCAAGTTTTTAGCCCAATATTCACCAGTCCCCGAATGTACTGCACCCGACAGTAGCATCCTGGCCATTTGAGGCTTGGGGAACTGATATTGTAGGGTCTATCGACCCTCCGTCCTCTAAAAGACATCGCTTTATATTAGCAGCCACCGACTACTTTTCTAAGTGGGCGGAAGCCGTTCCTTTGAGGGAGGTTAGGGTTGAAAATGTGCTACATTTTCTAAAGAATAATATCGTGTATTGTTTTGGCGTGCCACGACGGATCATTTTCGATAACGGCTTGGCCTTCAAGAATACTAAGATCAATCGATTCGCACGTCGGCATCAAATCGATTGGAGATATTCCACCATATACTACCAGAGAGCTAACGGTCTAGCTGAAGCATTCAACAAGACCCATGTGAATCTCATGAAAAAAACCCTTCATGCTAACAAGAAGGAATGACATGAGAGACTATACGAGGCGTTGTGAGCGTATCGTACGACATATCGTACCCCCACCGGCTCTACCTCTTAAGCTTTGACGGTTGGGTCTGAAGCAGTCCTTCCTCTGGGAGCAGG
>NW_018164581.1:170987-171876 GCF_001263595.1 Phalaenopsis equestris
GTCCCCTGCGGAGCTTTTGGCTCCATAGTCATATGTTTTAATGTTACTCAAGCCATACGACATACTAGTCAGCCCTATTACGAGAATATCTCGTCGAAGGGCTTAGACTGCAGGCTCAACAAAACCTCGAGTTTTACCGCTCTCGCATGGCCAGAGCTCGCTCTCGCATGGCCAGAGCTCATGACAGATTAGTGAGACCAAGAACCTTTATAGCTGGAGATTTGATGTTGGTTCTACGCCGCCCAATCGTGTCTCATCGTCAAAGGCATGGCAAGTTTGAACCCACTTGGGAAGGACCTTTCGTGATCGACAAAGTTTACGAAGGAGGAGCCTACTTGCTGATCGATGCAGACGGGTCTCACCCGATGCCTTCTATCAACGGGCAATACTTGAAGAAATACTTTGCCTAATCTCTTTTGTTTGTACTCATTGTACATTGACGGAAAATTATCCTTAAGTACATGTACTTTGTAATCTACATTTACGGAGCATTAAAGAATGTGCGTTTTGTTATGTCTTCATTAGATGAACTGTTTGTGATGATGCGCTTGCATCTGGCAATATGTCATTTGTAATTCACAACAATTTTTGGTAAGACAAATCTTGTGTTTCTCTTAATTTAATTGTCGGCTCGCATTTCGGGCAAAGTGAAAGTCCTACGGGCGGCTTATACCTAGTGCGACCACTAATTTTTATGAGAGAAGCCTCGCCTTTCTCTTACATTGCCCTTCGTCGATCCGCCCTACGTAGGGTCCGAAGGCTACTACTCCTGCTCGTCGAGAGTATGGTTGATCTCGTCCGTCCTTACGAATGTGGAACGCGTGTTTGTGTCACTCGCTTTGAGTGGATGCAGGTGAAATCCTCTTATGGAGGTAGTTTATCTTAAAGG
>NW_018164581.1:171976-174637 GCF_001263595.1 Phalaenopsis equestris
GGAAGTCATGCAAAGAGAAATTTGTCAACTACAACAGAGGCGTTAGGACAGTTATCGGAGTCCCGCCATTAATTAGGTTTGTTAAGGCTTGTTAGGTGTAGGGTGTTAGCACTGCTACCCTAGTAGTGTAATGTTAATAGTGTCTAGCACTATGGCGCTGCCCCAATGGCATCGAAGTGTCGGCCCTTGTTTTCATCCTGATCAAAGGGTTAATACCAGAGTGCCATTTGCACAACTCTGCAATATCAATCCTCTAAAGGGTGTCCACAATTTCATCTGTGTACGCATTGCTTTATACATGTGTGAATCACTTCCAATGGATGTGTGTTTGCATGTTTGCAAGGGTTGCATTGCTACATTGCATGTCGTGTGTGGGTGTTTTGCCACTATTGTACCTAAATTAACAATGGCTGGCGTCTCAACAGTCCCCTAGTGGCGTCGTGAAGCCAACTTTATCCTCCTTTATGACAAAAGGTCAGCACCTCACGACCGTCCATACGAGGGTGCTATCCTTTTGAATAAAGATTGTATTTTGCATGCGTTGGATCATGGTTTGCTTTCATTACATTCTTTGCATGTGTTTGATGCATTCGTTGCATTCCTCACATCATATTGACATTTTTTTGCGTGCCATAGGGGTTTAAACCTCAAAGCACATGATTTAACGCATGTCGACATAGTTTGCAGCTCATTTTGTCCAAGTCAGCAACTTTCCATATAGATCTTCGTTGCATAAGTCAGCAACTTAGTAGTGGGACTTCGCAGACCCTAGTATGACCAGTGTTAGTAATAAGAAAATGAGCCTTACCTGTTGGCTTGTCCAAATAGTAAACATGAATTATCCTATTAATACAAAATCTCGTAGGATCGTTCCTAGCATAAGTCTGAGTAAGCATTCGTTACTCGGCATAGTGAGTGTTAGTTCATTTAGATGCTTGGAACCGGGCTAATCTTGGTGACCCTGTTAAGATCCTACGGGGAAGCCCCTCAGCCCTGCACTACACGACAATCACTTAGATGAATGTTTAGGCATCACTCTGTCATTGCTTGTATAAAACTAAGGTTAAGGTGCAGTTAGGTTTTCATATGCACGGTTATTGTTAACGACTTGCTTTTCATGTTGTTTTTCTGTGTTTACCAAGTTTGGACATGCACACTAATATATTAGAAGAGATTTTCCTTACATGGAGTCGGGTCTAACAGAGATGAGCTTAATGATTTAATTAAACTAACATATTTCCTATTGGTGCTACTTGCTCTCCTTCTATTTTACTTGGCTCGTTATACTTTGCATGCATTAACTCTTCCTTGCAGGCCAAGACTTTTTTTTAGATTTTCTTAATGTATTTTTTAAAAAAATCCTAGAATAGTTTGTTTTGAAAATAAAGTACAAGCATGAGCCCTGAGGAGCTTGATGAACGGGGACTGTGTGGAGAAAACCAGAAACAGATGCTCGTGTCCCGTACCTTGTTTCAAATCTACTTATTATTAGATTTAAGATCAGACATGTAGCCGACCGCCATTTTTTTTCTTTTTTGGTATATGTTATCAACCAGTGGCACCCAACCTTTTAAGTGTCACGGTTTAGTTATGCGGAAGCCGGTCGCCATTTTTTTGTTTTTTGGTATATGTTATCAACCCAGTGGCACCCAACCTTTTAAGTGTCACGGTTTAGCCACGTGGCGTCTAATTACCCAAATAGAAGTGTTTTTCATGAGGAAAGAACAGTTGAAGAATTGACAGTGACACAGGAGATGATGAAAATGTCAAAGAAAAATCTTAACCTTCAAATGACGAGGAAGAGATGCTAGTGATTCAAGCTAAGCCAATAAAAGAGACTCTAGCTAGACTAATATTGGTTGTTCTAGAAGATAGTGAGTGTGAAAAGGGTCAGCCCCTAATGAAGGAATTGCTAGATATCATGACCGACAGTTTAACTACTAGGTGATTACCACTGAGAGTGATCTGGCATTCCACAATTCCATGTGTAGTTCTTCTAGACATAGTTGTTTATTAGATGCGCCCAACCGAGTATGAGAGGTGTAAGAAGCAAGTTACATATTAAATAGTTCAAGGCTTGATTGGTGAGAATACTAGTTTATGTATAGTTCCAGTTCTAGTGTGCAAAGAACGGATGAATATTTATTCTACTATGATGGACTTTGGAAGCACATGCGTGTTTCAGAGTTGTCTTGGATGGACGTGAGAATAGACTTTGTAGTGAGGCTCCCCAACCAAAACAGCACAAAAACTTTGTTATGGTGATATATCCAGAAGCTTTCAAAGAAGAAAGCAAAGCTTCTCCTAACCGGGAAGAATGACGTGGGACCATCCCGCACAGGATCCACGACCTTGTTTCCATAATACGCAGCAGTCGCGCTTTTCTCTCACAAAACTCCCATGATCGTGGGAGGACGAGCCGAGATGCAATTTCCTTAACAATTCTAAATAAATTATTTTCTTCCTTTTCTGTTTTTTCCTATTTCTTGCTTTCAAAATTGGGTGTTTTTTAAGAGGAGACTATATATGCTTATATTTTATTGTTTAGGATAGCTAGCATTGGTTTTATGTATTATGAAGATTTTAATATCTATTTTAAACTCTTCAGAGTAATGTATGCTTTAAATTTGCAAGTAGTGTGTCCGTATCTTGATAAGAATA
>NW_018164581.1:174737-182269 GCF_001263595.1 Phalaenopsis equestris
AACAGGTCTCGCCTCTTTTTGCTTCCCAAACGCTGTCAATTCACTGTTTTCAGCCGAACAAGAATCGACGCCGATACAACCTGCTGTTCACAGCAGGAAACCACCCTTTTCTACTTCCGATTTGCTGTCTCGTTGCCATTCACGCCGTTTTTCAGTAGCCACCTATCGTCCCCATTCATATAATCAATCCTACAACTTTTCGTGCTTTATTGCACTGTATAGGACAACACCTTTTGTGCTTTATTGCACTGTATAGGAACCATAGAACGGTGTCATGCATACTGTCACAAAATACATAAATAAAGTCAAACTAATCAAAGCCATCAAAATAAAACTCAATGAATACCTTAATAAAACTAGCTTAGTGCCTTCTAAGGCCTTCCTTAATCCAAGGTTATAAGTTTCAATCATTAGACATCCTTGCCCAAAGGGTAAAGCTATAAGACCCACTCGTAAACCTTTTTAATAGCTAACAGGACATACACTTGTGTCACTCTTATGCCTGTTATTAGAAGTCCTAAATTTTTCAACTTTTCTTAAATCAAAGTAGCCAGACTTTAAGTTATATCACATAATCAATGTCAAAACATCAAGCTAATTCTAATTCAATCATCTTACTGGGTTCCTTGGAATTAGAGTTTTAAGTCATGCATAAAATTATTAATCTCCTAGTGTCCCCCTGACAATGATTTCTAATTCCCAGACCTCCATCAATTTCACAAATCATAGTCAAATATAATCAGTGCACAGACTCAAGAGCTATTGCCTACATGGTGAGGTCCTAAGACTCGCCATTAGTCCAACTCCAATATCATAAGCACAGGCACCACACTCATGCATTCCTATAGCTAAGGCTATAAGCCCTCCTCCCAACTATACGAAAAAAGCAGTAAGCTTCAAACTTAAAAATCAAATCAGTATCAATTAAGAAATATAAAACTGAGACCAAGAATGACATAGCGCCATGTTAACACAATAGGTTTAGCATAAAAGACACGAGCCTCAGGAAAACGTACAAGCACAAACCCCAAATAAAATGAGCATAAGGTCATCACAAACAATTTACCAAATTCCAAACTCTTGAGTCAAGTTGGCACGAAATACATAACTCTCGAGTCTCTTTTTTCGTTTCTACCAAATAGAGAAATGTACGCCTTGGCTTCCCTTAAATTCGCAGGTTCAGTTTGTGTTAAATAAAGAGATTTTCACAAATATAATCAACCTTCATGTTAGATCAAACAATTATAAGTCCCACCAAATACTAAAATCCATTTGTAGGCCTTCACATAAAATATGAGCCCTATCTCTCCTTAAATCTAGATTCATCTATTTCTTGTAAATCAAATACATGCAAAAGAAAACAAACGCTAAAAGTCCTTGGTATTCTAATCCAAAACTTAAGTCAACTCAGGGCTTTCTATTTGAGAACTCATGAATACATCAGAAGTGGCTCAACAAGCTAACAAGCCAAGCTCAAGCCTGCCCTGACTCGACTCATTAGCTCGTGAGTCAACTCGTTTAAAAAATTATTGATATAAAATGTAGTCAAAATATATAAAATTTCAAGATTTTATCTTTATATGTTAAAAAAATTCAAAAAAAATAATATTTAACATTGTATATTAGGTGATTCTTATTATTTATCGCCTAATTGTTCATTCTAATTGGCATCTTATTATAAATCTAGCTTAAATTAATATCATTTTCTCTCCTTTATAATAAACAAGCCGGCTCAAACTTGTAGACTTAAGCTCGAACTCGATAAAATTAATCAAGCTCAAACTCAAGCAGAGGGTGGCTCGAGCTCGACTGGACTCGTTTACACCCCTTACTTCGCAAGGTCTCATCGGGATGATAAAGCTTTGGAATTTATGATCATTTTGGGTCAGCCTCTTCACAACTATGCTTTCAAGAAAACTGTCATAGTTCTATTTGGCTAAACTTTATTGCTATTTTTCAAAAAAAAAAATCAATGATAAAAAATTAATCTTTTACAACCAGAGCATGCTAGTTATAAGAAAGTTGTTTAACATTTCTTAAAAGAATTATAATACCCACAATATAATTCAAAAAAAAATCCCACAACACTTTTACAAACAACTGTAACCGCCCAAATGAACATTTAATCAAATTGAAAACTCATCTGCCAACTATAACCAAATCATAAACCAAAATCTCAGTCATCATCAATTTAGAGCACATTTAATGTCCTTAATCAAGAGTTCAACTATCACATTTAAGATATAATTAACCATGCTGTCTGCAATATAGCTAAACATGTGATCATTAATTTGTAGGAACATCGATAACCCAAATCTAATATAAAAAATAGTTTAAAAATACTGTCTAATGAATGTAACAAAGTAAAATAGTCTACAGTTCAAAACTCCATATTGATGAACATTTAGTCCGTAGACTCCAAAACAAACCAAAAAGAAGGATCACACTTTAAACTCATGAATGCTTTTGAAGCCCACAATTATGAATGTCTAAAATTAACTTTTACTCAGCAATGAAACAAGTAGCACCAGTCTCTTAAATCAAGGCAATAGGTTTAGTACACTACTTTGAAGTTGATGGCACCCACATAGGCATGTCTTAGTACTGATGCTTAGAGGCATAAGCCAATGTATCGTCACATTGCCCCTCTCAATCTTTTTGACATAAGTGCCCTACTCCTCTGAATAGTGAGGATTTCTAGATATAAATTAATACATAGAAAGCCTTCAAATAATTATGCTATTTTATAGATGTTATGAGAAGATGGAAAGATTCTAATGCAAAACTCATGCACATTTTAATAAAAAAAAGAAGAAAATTTCGTTTGGATTTGGTACCTTATAAAAAAATGTAATTTGAATGAAACAATGATAGAACTCTCACAATAGAAATTCAATCTGCAAGATAAAAGATCATAAAATCATGGCAATGGACAAAAAAAATCCAAAACCCTGAAATATTGTTGTTGTGACATATCTAAGAAAAAATAATATGTGATAAATCTAGGGAAAATGAATCTCATAATACAACCAATAAGAAAGAATAGAGGAAATGGTTATAAAGTTTAGAAGTGCTGAATTAAAGAAAAAAAGATTCATTTTTGCATGGAAATCATGATTCCACCAATTATTTTTTAAGGTTTTTAACAATAAGAAAGAATAGAAGAGATGGTTATAAAGTTTAGAAGTGCTGAATCATGATTCCACCAATTATTTTTTAAGGTTTTTACTTGGACAACATATAAATATTCATATTCATATTCATGGATGAAAATTTTAATTTTCAATTGACAAAAGTTCACAGATCAACCAAGTTTTTTTCAAGCTCAATACTTGAAAAATTGTCGACATAGCTTCCAATCTCAAATAACAAGTTGAGTGTTGTGGCAGTTCCATAGCCAATTATTAAGACTTGTGCCAAAGTTTATAAATGAATCAAAAATTGAACCAGATGTGGAAAAAAATGGATAATTCTGTTCAAAAACTATTGCAAGAGCTTTAAGAAAATTGAGAAAAAAATTATAAAAAAATTATAAAAAAATAATAAGACTTAATTGTAGAGTAACAAGTTTTAAAAGGTGTAGAAAAAGAGTTCTATTTTTAAGCAGTTGCAAAAAATAAAAACTATTGAAACTTGGAAATAATTAAAAACAAGCTAGAAGTCTTATAAGATGGTAGCAAGTAACAAAATATATTGCTTTTGGTGATTTATATAATAGCCTAGGTATTAAGGAAACAGTAAAAATAAATATAAGACAGCTAAAGAAATGGATAGGAAATAATAAAACTTCAATCATATTAGATAAATAAAAAACAATTAAAATAAAATTTTATCAAGTGATGAAGCTATTGAGGAAAGATGAAATGCTACTTTAAGAAGTAATAATGAATATCATATAATGTGTACCTCAGACTGATTCAAATAAGTAAAGTTACCTCAAAATAACATACATAAATGTAAAATTTTACGTACATATGTGATAGATATTGAGATTTAAGGTGTTATGGGCGTGATTAAACTATGTTGGTTAGACAATCTTTCCAATGAAAGTTCGCAAACTGAGAGAGAGCTAAATAAATGGAAGAAAAACACTATAATACTAGTATTCATAAACAAGGAAGATGTCCATGATTTTTATAATTATAAGGAGAATCATACATATAAGTTAAACAATAAGGTTATAGGAGATAATAACAAAACAAAAACTAAAACAATTAAAATGGACATTGAAGAAGTAATTTGATTTTAAGCCAAAATGGTCCAGCATAGAGGCAATTGTGCTAGTACAACTAATAGAAATATATAAAATAAAAAAGATAATGATATGATTTTTCTTGATGTTAAGAAGGTATATGGTAGAATAAAACAAAAAATCAATTAGTACACATTAAAGGAAAAAGTGTGTAGCAAAGTTATGATAAAATTATAAAAATTAAATATAGCAAAGCGTTGACTTTGGTTTACATAACTATTAATTGAACCAAAATATTCTTAATTAAACTAGAATCATATCAAGGATTAGCACCAAAAAATATATCTTTTGTTATTTATTATGAAATTTCTTAAAAGGGGCTTTCAAAGTTAAGTACAATGAAGCTTCTAGTCGTATGTTTCTCATTGATGACATGACTCTAATTAATAAGGCATCTTTTGAAAGAAGTGAAAATTAGAAATTATTATTATAAAAACAGACTTAAGATTGGTAGAGTCAAGATTGTGTATATTATATGCATTTTAAATGGTATGATACTATTGATTATTGACTAGTAGGAGAAAAACAGATGCCACGGTGTAAAAATTTATATATCTTAATATAGCATACAGTTAAGGATAAAGAAATAAATTCCATGATTCAGGCTGGAGGTCAAAATAGATAAGCCCCATAGGGTACTACACAATAAGAGAACATCATAAGGACTTAGAGGTAATCTAAGATACTCTAAATTGATGCAGAGCTTGAAATTTAAAGTCATTTATAAAACACAAAATCATCATATAGCATTTTTCTTTCCAAAATTTAAAGTCAAAGTACGTCTTGTGGGCATAGCAATTATAAATAAAATTTTTTGAATAAAATGATTTAATATAACTTCCTCTACTTAGTACTTACAATCTAACAATGCACAAATAAATCAACCTTCTTCTCATGAGTCGAAGGAAATATGCTCATACGAATCATTTGTATTCCTCGTCAGTATACATGAAAAAAAAAAGTTAGTTTTGGGCTTTATTGATTATCTTCCTAAGTTAGTTGACCTTGTATTCATGTTATACATGTCTGCATTGCATTGTAATAAGAGTAGACTACATCATCATTAGCCTTAGATAAACTGTGTAGGGTCAGCTTTATGAACACTTATTCTTCAATCATTCATTCAAAGTGTTGCATAAAATATTAAATTTATTTTTTTAAACTTTGCGATACAACTTTTTTCAATGCTTTCTTTTGTTTACCCTATTTTCTTTTGAATCCACTAATGTTAATCAATCTATCAATCTTACCAGTGCACCTTTTAAACTTCGTTGCATACGTCAGAGCAACCTAAGCCTATCATTGACCACCATATCTTTAATGATACTCATCTCAACATTACACTAATGAATCATTTTGATAGCTTATAAATCATTACAAGACATCTGTTAAAGCATTATAGTAAAAATAAGTAAATAAAATATATTTATAGCAGTAATAATTATCACATCATTCAATGAGTACTAATAAAAACAACTTCAGCACTGGTTGTGCAGTGAAAATGTTACTACAATAAACATTTTAAAAATGATAAATCTAGACATTCTCAATATATGAAGTTCTTGCTGAGCTAATCAATTTAGATATAGTAAAAATATGTCCTAAATATGAAAGTATGTACTTTTGGTTTTAACTTTTCAAAGCTAAAATAAAAGAATAGTAAGAGAACACATATTTGGCTACTCTACACAACACTTAACATGTTTACACCTCACAAGTAATATATGATTCAACTAACGGAATAAAAAAGTACAATTCTGGACTCAGATTCCATGAAAACGATGACTAACAAAATGAATAGCATCCTGACCCCCAAACTCCAAATACCATTATCTATTTCTGATACCTAATCTTCAATCCCTGCCACCTCCAAAACAAAAAGCAAAACGAAACGGCAGACCCAGTTTCCCATGTGAATTGGTTGCGCGAGTTAGCAAAAGGCTGCATATTGCAAAACAAAACCCTAATTCTAAATAACTGGGATAGAATTTACTTTTCCCTCTTACATTACAGCGCGAAATGAAAGATCTATTAGGTTTCCGCAAAGGAATCTAAAAAGGAATCTAATTCGACTCCCATTAATTTCTTGGGAGCAAAAACCAGCTCGCATAAGCTCACCTGCTTCCTTACTCTTCGGCAAAGAATGAGGGAGGAAAAGGCTTTGTCTTGAAGCCCTTTCTGGTTAATCCTAGCCGGTGATCGCTTTAAAGATTTGAAGAGAGAAATAAATTCTTCACACTTTGATTTGGGACAAAGAGGGCTGTAAACAAGCTGAGCGAGTTCTGGCTTAGCTCATCTTCGGCTAGTTCGAAATCTGGTTCTAAATCGGCTGGAGCGGGAATAGTTTGTTCGTGTTGGGCTGGATTTAAATGTTGTATTTGTGTTCGGCTTATGTTTGGCTCAAAATTGGCTTGTTAAAATTAAATTGAAAAAAAAATGTAAAATGTGAGATTCGAACATAGACCAAATATATACAAAACAATACGCTAACCATATTACCACATGACGTGTTATGATTTAAATTAATAGTTATATAATTTTTTTTTTCGAGCTAAAACGAGCCGAAGAAGAGCGAACAAAGAGTTGTTCATGCTCGGCTAGTTTATAATTCGAATTTTAAAAATTTGTTCGTGTTCGGCTCGTTTACTTAACAAACGAGCCAAACACAAGCTACTTAACGAGCCAACACGAGCTATTCGCGAACAACGAACTTTTTTGACAGCCCTACCTACAGAGCAATACAAAAACCCTAACATTGAAATTTTATTTAATCATAAAACCTATTTTTAAAAATTTTGAGGAAAAAAAATATTAAATACTTTGGTATTTAAATGAAAATTTGGAGAATGAAGGTTAACTATATTAATTTTATAAATAATCAAATTGGTACTATTATTTGTATTATTGCCAAAAAATTAAAATTTGGAGAGTAATTTCATGTTGTGAAAATAGTCATATCATCCTATAAATCATATCAGCATAAAATTTTATTCAGTCGCGCTTACTTTGCGCTCATTTAAAAAAATTTATTTAATTATAATTTAATTAATAAAATTTCAGCTTAATTAAATTAAGAGATTGTTTGGTTTGATAATATGCTGAGTAAAATAAGTCAAATCTTTGTTGTATTTTGAACTTGTTAGATTTGGCGATTTCTAAATACAATGTCTTGCCTTATATTATCAACCTTCATTCGTTGCCCAACGTCTTACATTACAGCTGCCCATGCCCTAGCCGTCATTGACTGCCGATGCAGACCGTCACCTTAGCCCTTCCCTGT
>NW_018164581.1:182298-204740 GCF_001263595.1 Phalaenopsis equestris
GAGCGGTTCCCACTAAAAAAAAATGTGTATTTTAGTGATTCAAATTAGTGATTCAAATTGCACAATAGACAACAAAACAAAAATAGAGTGCGGCAACTTGGAAAAATTATTGCATACGGATGCATGCGGTGTCCGATCCTGACTTATTTTAGTTTAAAAAAACAAAAGTTTAGGTGGGGCCCACCGAAATACATCCTGATCGTTAATCACCTGATTTAAGGTCATGATCGGACACTGCACGCAAGATGCGTGCGGTGTCCGATCCGTATGGAATAATTTTTCGTTGTATAATACCTCTATCGCAATCATTGATGGTGTTTTATATTAATTTCAGTTTTTCTTAAACCAAATAAAAAAATATAAACTCTTACATTTATTTTACATCGAAATGGACAATTATTTTATCTACACTATATTTTAATTACACAACATTCATTTTTAGCAAACCAAAAGTCCCCTAAATCCTGCTCATATTTTGCTACCAAGCAAACCTTAAGATAACAGTAGCTTATTACTATTTTTTTTTCAAGAGCACAGATGCTTAAAAATTCAAGAGATCTTAATCCATTAAAAGATGAATTCATGGATCAAAATTTTGATGTGGAATGATAAGGTAAGATTGGCAAAAATTCAGACATTATTCAAAGAAATTTTGACTTTGTATGCCCAATTAGGAATGAAATTTGAAATTTTTGTTTTTTAAAGTTTAATATAAATCAAAATATCCCGATATATGTTTTTTTTTTTTTTTTTTTTAAAAAAAAAACACAAAAAAATAAAAAAAGATAAAGGGCATCAAATCCTGAGCTTAGAACTTACCTAAAAGAAAAATTAAAATTTCATAATAGATTAATACAAATATTAAAAATCTAATTAATTTTTAATTATGGATAGAATTTATCAAAGCTCATAATTATCAAAGCTCATAACCAATCTCGGCAATTAGAAAAGATCAAAGAAGAAAGTCAATCAAATCAAATATCAAACCACAATATAGGAAATATCAGCCCAAACTCCAAACAACAGAAACCAAATCTCAAAAAATATGAAAAACCAACTACTATAGAAAAACACATAAAACTTAGTAGAATAAAAAGAAATTCAAACAAAAACACCTTCAACATAAACCAAATCAGAAGAAAATTACCACTAGTGAACAACAACATCACTAACATCAACACCTAGGGGTGTAAATGAGCCGAACACGAGCGAGCCATGCTCAGGTCGTGTTCGGCTCGTTTAAATTTCAAGCTCAAAAAGGGTGTTAGTGTTCTTGCTTAACGAGCCGAACACGAGTTGTTCACGAACAAAAAGTCTTTTTAACAAATCTAATCATGTGGTCATAAGATAATAAGACTTAAAATTATTGTTTATTTTAAAACATCATTTGAATCTAATTTAATAATTTTTATTCTATTTTCTTAATAAATATTTTAATTGGTTATAAATCTTTATAGTATTGTAGTCAATTAGATTTTTTTTAAAATACTACTAATATAAATATACACTTGATGAGTAGTATTTCAACCCAAAACCAGTCGAACACGAACGAACACATCTTAGTACGTGTTCCGCTCGTTAACTTATCTAAAGGAAATAAAGAGCCGGACACGAGAGCCGAGCACGAGCTTCTTAACGAGTCGAACACGAGCTGTTCGCTAACAACGAGCCTTTTTGACAGCTCTATCAACACCAATAATAAACCTCCGAAACAACATAATAAATAAATAAAAACCAAGTGAAACCTCTGGAGAAAGAAAAAGGACAACAAACTCGAGCTTAAGACTTACCTACATGAAAATATTAGCATTCCTTCCATGATTTTAAATATATAAACATATATTCATAATCTAGTTTTTTTTTTTTTTAAGGATATTCATAATCTCGTAGAATACTAGTAATAGCTGGAATTTATTAAAGAACAAAGCCAATCTTAGCACAATTGATAGCAACCGAACAACACCCAAGACAACAACCAACATCAAAGTCACAAACCACAACCAACAACCTCTAGAACTAAAATAATATTGAAGCAACAAAGAAAGGAAAAAACTAAATAGAGGAAATAGATCAAACAAAGCCAATCAACAACAAAGGAAAGCAAGTAAACCACTAAAACAAAGATTCAAACAAACAGAAACTTCAAAGGCTATGAAAATTTACAATATTATTAGGAATATCTCTTTTAAATTTTCAATGTCTACTCTCATACATGATTAATCAATGAATATGATGAATAAGATTGCCAACATAATGATAATTATTCTTGAAATTCTCAAGTTCCTTTCATGCCAACTATGATAATCTTTAACTATCAAAGCAAATAAATGAAATCTTTTTTGAATTTTATAATAGATTTTATCAAAACTGTATAAAACTTGAAACATATTTGGAGGAGCTATAAAAAAATAATAATAAGACAGCACTTATTGAGAAGATAATGAGAGAAAGTGCATTAAAAGAAAAGATGAGCACAAGAATCAAACTGATTACCACAAAGAACACTTATAATATTAATATTCATACCTCTAAGAGAATGAATATCACGAGTCGTTAAACCATTATGAATAATTTTCCAATTATGAATAGCATATTTTATGAAATGTCCTTTGAACCAAATAAGTTTAAACCAATCAACCCAAAATAGGAGATTACATAAAAACATAGATAAAAATGACATGTGAGGGTTTCTTTTGGGATATCAACTACTGAGATGTTGATGGATCACATTGTTTTTTACACTTCAACTTAGATATACATGTATATGATTCATGTGAGATGATGTAAGAATTGTCTGTGATGGTTTGTTGGAAGTATATGGAGAATTCATTCCCTTTGTCTAAATTATTTGAATGACAAATTTTCTTTTGTTTAGGAAGCATATGGAGTCTCAAAGTGGCTTATAAGTTGGAAAATATGGGGTAAGGGCAATGATGTAAAACTACATTCATGCTCATATAGTTGAAACTTTTAGACCAATAATTGATTAGTAGTTGTCCTTCTCACTTCTTTAGGTTGTTGGTAGCTTCAACCCCAGCTCTGAAAGACTTGTGAACTACTTCTTTATAACATCAGTAACTGGAAAGTTGGAAATTACAATATTACAAAAAAAAATCATATACAAAAACATCACATTGCATACACATGACACATACGGTTGAGGATTCTTACCTTTTACATGTTCGCTTGTCAAACAACTAATAATGATTAATAGTTGCCCAACCTTAAGAGGTGTTTTGTTCGTGACTCCTATTTAATATTGATATAGAGACTTCAATGTCTCCGTTGCTTGTGGGATTATGATGGATGAGTTTATAACTGAGCCCATCCCCAACTTAACTTCTTGTACCCCATTTTGATTTTTCATATGCCTATCACTTGACTCTTTTATGAGAATATGCATGCTCCAGTTTTCATATTTAAATTTTAAATGTTTTTCGAACCCTTTTCTCTTATATATATATATATATATATAGATACACACACACACACACACACACACACACACACTTGTACTATATAACGGTAATTTGTTTTAAAGCATTATCATAGGCGGCAGGTACACCTTTTCTCTTTTATTGCACTTTACTGTACATATTTGTTTATAATTGTATTATTATTACTGATGTTGCTTGTTATTTCTTTTCTGGCATATTTTTATATAACTCTAGAGTAGCAAACATAGGACATGTTTAGCATTGGAACCTTGTAGCACATAACCAAAATACACCTTTTAATCTAACATCTTTCAAAACTTCATAACAAAAAATACAAAACCACAAATAATGTTTTTAAACTTCAATAAACTAATAATAACATAATAATAATACATCTTTTTTAGATTTACGAGAGACTCTCAGATGAGATAAATCACGGTTGCTAACGATAATTCTCTGGTCTAAATGAGTTTACAACTTATTTGGACTAAGTAAATCCAAAATTAACAGTGATGCTGGGATGATGGAACTGTGGAATCTTAACCGGTGTCGCTTAACATAAAATAAAATCTCCCTTTTTTTCTTTAACAACAACAAACACCAATTTAAAACACATTGTACGAGAACACATTAAATATCTGAAATAAGTTGTTAAATATATGTTCTCTCTCCTCTCTTTTATTTTCTCAGAACAAGACAACGATGCAGTCAAGTGGCGATTCAACTCCAGGCAGTGGTCGAGACGATAACAAAAAGTGGAAGAAGGAGCCTCAATTTGAATGTTTCATAGATTTAAATAATATACACTCTTAGGACTTCGAGGTTTTTTGTCTAGCACGACATAAATCCTCACGCTATCTTTCAGGCTTTTGTAAGATCGTATATCATGCGATATAAATCCTAAACTCATTTTAGGATTCCAAGGTTATTTGTTTAGTACGACGTAAACCCTTTTACTTTCCCAGCTATTTGCACGATCAGATATCGTTTGAATGTGAGTCATAAATTTTAAATAAACTACAGGATTAAAACATTAAATAACTTCCCTTTCTGATTTTTGCATGATTATATCGTTTCCTCTCTTCCATCTTACTGAAGCTTCTTCGGTATCTTTGACCTCTCCTACTATTCACTTCTTTGGATTCCGAGAACATTTGTTTCACATCAAGCGATTCCCATTTGACTTTCCTATTACCAATCATGGAAACAAAAGGTCAGTACATACCTACAACGCTATTTAGAGATATTATGAATATGAAAGCTAGTTCTTTTTTTCGTGATTAATGGTGTGTAAATCTTCATTTGCAAGGGGACCCTATTTATTTATTTTTTCTGCTATAGGTTATAGATTGATTAGCACGGTAGGTTCAACCGCTAACAGCCAGTTGAAAATTCAACAGCTAACTTTTGCGGCTGAATAGATTGTCACTAGTCAGTTTTAAATTTAACGATCGGTTCTTTCAGTCGAAATTATTTTGACAACCGAATATTCATATGCTAATCAGTCGTTCAACTACAGCGGTTAAACTATTCCATCTTTAACCCATAGCAGCTAAATTAATCAACTGCTACTATTTTTCCAACAACTTTTCCCGACCGATATAAATCAGTTTCTAATCTAGTTTACCCGCTAAAATTGCTGATTACCAATTAATTTTTCAGCCAGTAATCAGTGACTTTCCTGTATAACAATCCTAGTTCATGCAGTCTAACATGAACCATATAATAGAGTTATTAACGGAGTATTTATAAACACTTGCTATCATGACAAATGATGCGGATAAGTAATGTTATGCTCAAAATTGTTGTCTAACATATTACTTTCTATTGAGAGCACAATCCTACACATCAAAGTCTGAAGCATTAAAGCGGTCAATTAGAAGCCTAGGGTAAATATGACAAGGCAAATAAAAAGTTCGAAGCTTTTCCACCTCACTGTTTTTTGCATGATTATATCGTTTCCTCTCTTCCATCTTAATTGAAGTGCTTATACCAAAAATGCAAAGCAATTCTATATTCATGTAAAATTTAAACCTTACTTTGACAAATTATCTAAAATTACCTCGACATATCATAAAAATCAAAAGTCACATATGCAATTATGAAATTAACTTTTGACATATTGTGATTTGATGTACATCATTATTAACATCAGATTAAATGATTATTTGTATTGTTGAGTATTATGGAGTCCGATCCACTTTCTTAACTTGAATTGGTTGTTTCTGCATTTTATGGGAATTACCGGAATTGTTTTTTTTTCTTTATTTTAATCTCTTCTTCTGGTTTAGAAAAGTCATGACTCGCGCATCTTTCATTTCTCGTATCCCGCTTCTTCGGTCTCCTGGAGCTTGCCTGTTCTCGCGATAAAAGGGCACGCCCTCTAGCTATTCACACACGGTATTTGACTCTGTTTGAAGAAAGAAGAAGTTCCGAGTGACGAAAGGAAGGAGTTCCGAACGACGGAGGTGTTCCGAGCGGCAGAAGGAGTCCGAAGCGGCTAAAGCAACCGCGAGCAGCAGAACCAGAAAAAGTCAGGGGCAACTAAACAGAGGAAGAACATAACTAGGAAAGTGGAGTCAGTGTCTACTATCTCTGTTAAGAAACAGTGTAATCCTTAAAATAATAAAATCTTCTGTAACTTCGTTAAAATAAGCAATTTATCAAATCACGTAAATCTGTGTATCTTGTATGATCCTCTTGTCTATGTTCTTCGCTTTATCATCAATCATTTTTCACAATGCAGCTCGAATAAAAGATAGACGACATAAATTTCTTACTTAAAAGATGTATGTATGAATTAATTATTTATTATTGATCCATCAATTTCTTCTGGTTCGGAAAAGTCATGACTCGCGCATCTTTCCTTTCCCGTATCCCGCTTCTCCGGACTCCTGGAGCCCGCTTGTTCTCGAGATAAAAGGGCACGCCCTTTAGCTATTCACACATTGTATTTGACTTTGTTTGAAGAAAGAAGAAGTTCTGAGTGACGAAAGGAAGGAGTTCCGAACGACGAAGGTGTTCTGAGCAGCAGAAGGAGTCCCAAGAGGCTAAAGCAACCGCGAGCAGTAGAATCAGAACAAGTCAAGGGCAACAAAACAAAGGAAGAACATAACTAGGAAAGTGGAGCCAGTGTTAAGAAACTGTGTAATCCTCAAAACAATAAAATCCTCTGCAACTCCGTTAACGTGAATAATTTGTCGAATCACGTAAATCTGTATATCTTATATGATCCTCTTGTTTATGTTCTTCGTTTTATCATCAATTATCTTTCACAATGCAGCTCGAATAAAAGATAGAGGACATAAATTTCTTACTTAAAAGATCTATGTATGAATTAATTATTTATTATTGATCCATCAAATAACATGTGCTTTATAATACTACATATCTAAAACTTCTCATGCCTTCTAATCCTCTCCTCTCCTCTCACCTAAATTTGAGACAAGCCACGTGAAAAATATTCATCAATCATCTATTTATGTATAAATTATAATCAATATATTAATTTCAAAGCAATAAATGCATGCCAAACGATCCGCTTCTGAATCGACGTCATCAATGGACCGCTCAAAACACTTATGGCCGTTCAAATAACATAATGTTCAAGTCTCCATCTTCAATAACTCTTCTAATCCAAACAACATGTTAACGTAGAGAAATGAAACACCAAATTGATCCAACACGCTTTCCTCATTTCCCTTAAAACATCAAAAAGAGAACTCACCTTCTCCTCAACTTCGATGCCATGGCAAATCTCTGTGTCTTCTTCTTCTTTCCCCTGTTCTCTTCCTTATTATCATCAGTATCTGCTTCATTTTCTTCTTCTTGTTACTGTCCTATATCAGCAGGATCGAAAGATGAGTTTAAGAACCTCACGGCAATGAGGATTCATAATAGGAGGATTTTAGCAGATTGTATTGATCCAAATCCATATCTGTTTATTACTGCGAGCGCCAAAGGGCCATTGGCTGATGAGACTAATGTTACGGTGACGGTGGGTGGAGTGTTGTTCCCTGATGAATCAGATTGGATAGCCATGATTACGCCATCAAATGCAGAGTATTTATTTATATATATATATATATAGAAAGTGATATTTAATGATTTTGTTGATTATTTTATACTGATTAAAGTGTATTTTAATGTGTTTTTATGTTTAATTTTGACCTGCAGAATATCAAGTTGTCCTCTGAACAGTTTGTATTATGTACAAACCGGAGATATTAGCTGTCTTCCTCTTCTTTGCCACTATCCTGTCAAGGTGAAGTACGTAAATCCAATATGCTATTTTGGCTTGTTTAATTCACGGGGCATCTTATATTTACATATTTAAGAGCTAAATTTTACTTTTTTTACATTTATAATATGAAATATATCATTTTCTTACTTTTAAAATGTAAAATATTTTTTTATGTAAGGATAAAGTGTCATATATATATATATATATATATAGATATATATATCATATATATATATATGTATATATATAGGTGATAGATATATAAATACAGAGAAATTACATGGTATGCATGCAAATCTTCCTCAAGTTATTTATACAACTAATGTAAAAATTAGGTGATAGATATATAAATACGGAGAAATTACATGGTATGTATGGAAGTCTTCCTCAAGTTATTTATACAACTAATGTAAAAATTTTATGTAAAAATTTTCTTAAAATTTGTCATTCTATACTTGATTTTATGAAGGTATAAGCTCAGTTATATGTCATGATTTTTTTATTTTTATCATCATAAATATGACAAAAATGAACAATGCATTAACAGTACTAAAAAGAAATCTGTTTTACTTTTATACAATCAATCAAATGCAGATTGTGAGAAATTAAGAGAAAACTACCGCATTAATTATTTTTTTAGATAGTATTAAAAATAATTATATTTTAATGAAGATTGTTAAGAATTCAAAATGTTCACATTTTCAACAATAAATGCAATGACCAGAAACGTTTGTTGGCATGATTGTATCACATCGCACTCATTCTACTTGCTTTCGTCGGAAGCAAAATATTGGAGAATATTTCCAGGATATTCTTCACTTGAAAAGGTGCCATGGAAAAAGAAGGAAGCTCTCTTCTTTTCTATTTGGAGTGATGAAGACTCAAATAGAAAAATATTTACGTACGGAGTATGCATGTTCTTATGCGTGCGTAAAGAGGTTATTCGGGAGGCATTTGAGGGTTATGTCGGTGTTATTGGGGTTAATACCCTCAATAACCTGACAAAGCTTCCAAATAAAAAAAAATAAAAAAAAAAAGCGTGGATCTGTGAAATGTATTGTTAGGTTATTGAAGAGTATTAACTCCAATAACCTCTCAATAACCCCCAATAACGAAGTTATTAGAAAGTTTTTTGGGGCAGTACGCACGCAGAATTGTATGTGTACTCCGTACGTAAATAACGCTTCTCAAATAGGGGTATTAATCAACATATAAAATTTTGTACTCATAAAATATTTTTAGTAGTGTAATCACATTAATATTTATGTATATAACTAAACTAATGTATTTCTCTTTAAGAAAATACTAGTAATATGTCTGATGTAATATTAAAGTTTCACTTGTTATAAATAAATATTAAAATTTGAAGTATTAGTTAAATATATTCTTAAATATTAAAGTTTTGGCAGTTAAATTCATTGATTTGAAAATTTAATATTAAATCAACATATAACAAATAAATAAATCATAGGTGTTGTTATTAACAGGCCCAATATGTGAGCAGTGATCCTTCTTATCTGAACTGTGGAAAGAAGAAATGTGAAGTTTATGAAAATGATGAATGTCTGGTGCACAGTTGCAGCGCATCAATCACATTTCATGTTGTAAATTTCAGAACAGATATAGAGTTTGTATTCTTCTCCGGAGGCTTCGCCACTCCTTGCATTCTCAAGCGGTCGGATCCAATAAGTTTTGCTAATCCCAACCAGCCTTTGTATGGTCATCTCTCAAGCATTGACTCGACTGCAACAAAGGTATTTCTTCGTTGTTTTTTATGGAAAGTAATTTCTTATTTCTTGTTGATTAGTGTTTAGTTAATTTTTTATATATCATAGATGAGGGTAACATGGGTTAGTGGAGATGAGAACACTCAGGTAGTAGAATATGGACAAGGGAGATCATCAAGTTCTCGGGTGTCAACATTCAAACAGGATGATATGTGTAGTAAGTTGCCTTGCAAATAAACATTAATATTATTAAATTAATTCTATGATATTTTTGCTTTCTCTCTCGCTCTCTCTCGTTGGAGAAAACATTATATTAAGACTCCTCACGTAATTTGCGTATGAAGTCCAATAGTGGGGTGTCACATGTCAAGTGGGCCCACTTAACACGCGACGCCTCATCATTGGACTTCAGATATATGTAGAGTCCTGATCTAATATGTTTTCCTCTCGCTGACACATACACACACACTCCTCAGTTAAAAAAAAAAAAAATGCTATCTTGATATATCAATACGAAGCATAATATTGATCCAATGCATAAGAAAGCTTGCAAGGCATGTTAATCTTATAATCCGCATTTTACTAATTTGGATTGCATAAGTGTAACAAACCGTTTCTTATTTGATTAATATTTGGGTTTGTATTGCTTTATTTAATCTTTGTTGTGATTGCTAAATTTCTATTTCATCGGGCACTAAATTTTATGTAACATATGAATGTCAAAATACTAGAAAATGTCAAAATTAAATGTTAGTTATCATTTGTTATGTTCATGAATTCGTTCACCATTAGCATCTTTAGGTTGTGCAATTCCTTTCTTTCTAAGAAAATATCATATTAATTGTTCCCAATCACATGTTGACTCAAAGTCATTTTGCCTTCATATAATGCCATATTTATCAATAATGTCACATCTTATGCTAGTTCATCTTATCTCATCAATACGGCTAGAAAAGAGAGTTTAGCTTTAAAAATCATAACAAACTTCATTATTCATATACTTTTATTCCTAAAATCAATCGTGGTTTCATTATTGGTTGGCTATCACTCATTGTTGGATCTCCCTTGCCAAATTTGCCATCAAATATATGATTTCATTCTGTTTTATATGTAGAATACTCTCCCTAATTTCCAAATAATTGCAAGAATTAGTGATGAAATGTCCTTAAAATAGTACAACATTTGGGTAAAACTTCCGAGTTACACTTGGATCGTTCCAGAAAACTCAGTCCAAATCATCAAAAGTATGTTAAATCAATTGTAATATCAAAACTTCCCATTCAAGCTCCCAAAAAATAAAACTGGCTCGGGTCACAGTGTTTGTCATGCCTAGGGGTGTAAATGAATCGAACACGAACGAACAGAGCTTGTGTTCGTGTTCGGTTCGTTTGAAATTTAATTTGTTTAAAATTGTTGTTCGTGAAGTCACTGTTTGTATTCGTTTCTTAATGAACGAGCCGAACACGAGCCAAACACGAGTTGTTTGTAAACGACGAGCCAGTTTGACATCCCTAATATTAATATATAATATTATATTATTATCATTAATTTATTATATATATAATTATTTAAATTATTTTATATTTCGAACAATAACGATTCGAACACGAACGAAAGCATCATTGTTCGTGTTTGATTCGTTTAACTAATTGAACGAAAAAAATTTGTTCGCATTCGTCTCGTTTACTATAGAATGAATCGAATACGAACTTATTGACGAGTTGACTAATCGAACACGAACTGCTTGCGAACAATGAGCTTTTTTGACAGCCCTACTCATGCCTGGTCAGCTCCAAAGTCTTGTAGAAATTGCTTATATTTTATTAAATCTACAACTTAATCTTTTTTATTTGAACTGGTACTGGGTTATTATTTTTTTAGCATTAGTTATTCTTATTTTTTTTTTTTAAATCTATATTTTAAATTTTCTTGTTCACAAAAGTCATTCAATTTTATTTTTTTTAAATATATATTTTAAATTTTCTTGTTCACAAAAGTCATTCAATCCTTTCACACAAATAATATTAGGGATATTTACATACATAAAACCTAGTTCATATTAATGTGAGGCAGAAGATTCACGGCGGCACACAATCATGTAATTAAAGTGACAATTAGCGACACCAAAAATTTTTTCGTGAGCTGAAAAAAGAAAAAGACCACATAACCTAGCCCAGTTGAAACAATTCATTATGTAATGATGAGTACACAAACCCGCTATTTTCCCGAATTAGCGAAAATGAAATTACAGAGTTGATGTACAAAGGTATTTCAACAATAAGTCATAACATGCTACAAAGACCAAAGTCAATTGTTATGGAGACAATAGTTCATCGTTAATGTTGCAAATGATGGTTGTAATGTCAGCTTGTCGTGGAAACCATAATTGAAAGTCATTGTAGTAGTTGGTCATGTGAGTCATAGATTGTTACTCCAGAAGTGTCGGTTGACCACAAAGACTATTGTTGGTAGATGAAATAACATGCGTAGGTCATATAGATTGGAGTTGGGAGCTACATGAGCTGTGAGCTGCGAGGTCGTAGTTGATCACATGGCCATAGTGGGGAGCTGTAATAACGTACATAAGCTGCAGATGACATTTTTGGGTGCTACATGAATTGTGATAACGTTAGCATGCCACAAAAGTACTAGTTGGGAATTGCAAGAGCTGTGATAATATTTGTAAGCCAAAGATGCAAGAATTGTGAGCTAGATGAGTTTTCATAACGTCCATAAGACACATAGGTCAGAGTTAGGAGCAGCATGAGCTGTGATAACTTTTGCATGCCTAAGTGACCAGAGTTGGGAGCTGCATGAATTATGAATCACATAGATCGTAGTTGGTAACATAGCTCGTAGTGGTGGCTGCAAGGAAGAGTTTCAAGAGCCCAAAGAAAGTCACAATATCTTGAGTATGATGGTTGAAAGCAGTTGTTGCAGGTTGCATTGTTACACCGTCTTCGAAAAACAACATGGCATCATATGCGAAGGGAGAAATTACACTATATTTTGGGTGTGTTATTATGTCGCCTTCATGGTGCATCTTTACACTATCTTTGGGGCGTGTTGCAACACTGTAAGTGGGGTGCGCGTTGCACCATTTTTGGGGTGTTGTTACACCATCTTTGAGGCGTATTGTCACACTGTATGAAGTGTGCAATGTTGCACTATATGTGAGGCAAATCGTTGCATCATATTGTGGGTGCATTGTTACACCATATTTGATGTGCATTATTACACCTTCTTCGGGATATGTTGCTATTTAAGAAGCTTCATTATTCAACAAGGTCGGTCATTACTCTACATAGTGCTTCCTTACTTCACAATGTATGTCATGATCTCCTTTGTAAGGGGCTTCATTGCAACAAGCAGAGGGGTTGATGGCGATTGACGGAGATTGGCGAGCGGTGATAAACGGTGATCAACAGCTCTATAAGTAGGTGGCATTCATTGGATTTCCACTGTAGAACATTGGACATCAACTCCTTCTCCTCCAAGCTCTGATCTTCCTCTAGCTCCCACTCCAGGTCTCCGTTTCAAGAATGGAGTAGGACTTTTTTATAGAGTCTAAGAGCAGCCTTTCTGCGAATAGGAAATAAATAAAAACCACTTTATGGGATGTCCCAAAAAGATTCCCTCGATCGAACGACATTCTGTGGGCATTTGAGTGTCATAACAATATCAAAATTGAGTGATCTTAGGCTCGTTGGATTGGTCTTGTGCTATAACAATATTAAAATTGAGTGATTTTAGGCTCGTCAGATTTGAAATTTATTTGACATTCCAATTAAAAACCACCAAAAGCTTTTAAAAATAGTATAACAGCTTGATTTGGGACCAATCTGACTTGGATTGGATCAATTCTAGCTTCATTGAGTCCCTCTCGTCGAGCCGGTCAGTTTGACTATAAGTTTGTTGAAATTAAACGACTGGATAATTTTTAATTTAAATTTGAGTGTTTCTCAAACGACTGGATAATTTTTAATTTAAATTTGAGTGTTTCTCATTCGAAAATATTATGAGATTCGTGCCACGCTTTCAGATTCATGCAAGATGATAAAAGTTTTTTTCATGACGTATCAGATTACATATCTTAAGCATAAATTTACTTTATTTCTTTGTCAAAACACTCATGATAAATGATAAAAGTTTTTTTCATGATAAATGTTAATCACATTACATATCTTAAGCATAAATTTACTTTATTTCTTAATGTCAAAACACTCAGATTTTTCATATTAATATCAAAACACTCAGATTTTTCATATAATATAAAAAATATTGTTATTTTAACTTAAAAAAATAGAATACACATACATACATACATTCATATATATACATAGATACATATACATACATACATACATACATATATATATATATATATACATACTACATATATATATATATATGTCAAAATTTAAATGAAATTCTTTTTATATATATAAGAAATTTTATTTTTTGTTTAAATAGGTGGTATATTGCCTAGCCCAGCAAAGGATTTTGGATGGCACGAACCTGGATACATTCATACCGCTGTAATGAATGGGCTCCTACCCAATCAAACCTACTCATATAGATATGGAAGGTAACAATTTATATCTCTTTATTAAGTTTATTACTTTAATTAATCATGTTTTTGTGATATTTCCTAAACACGAGTTAATTAATTATTATAATTTTAAATCTAATGACGATTAGATGTATTTTAATGACCTTAGATTTATTTTAATTCAATTTTTCTTCATTATTAGAAAATTAAGTTAGATTATGTCGATAAGGAAAGTTTTAAGTTTATGAAAATATGAATGTAATGATTATTAATTTTATTTTAAAAATTTTAATATTCACTTAATTGCTATGAGAGATAAGATTTAGAATTTAAGATTAGTCTTCCACTTACTTTATATATAATGAATATTTGATTGAACTTTAGCTATTTAACTACGTATTTACATACCTAACACCTAAAACTTATGTTACATTTATACCACCCAAATTTTCACATCATATTAAAAATATCACTATGTTAACTTTTGAACAGTGAAATACAACTTCTCGTGCATAATTAAGATGACATATACATGTAAAAATTAATGTTCAAATATTAGATATGTAAATACATACAAATTAAGTGGTATGTACGTAAATCTTCCTTAAGATTTTGATAGTGTTAAAAATGAAAAAAAATGTAACATATATTTTCACAGCGATTTAGCTGGCTGGAGTGAGCAAATTAAATTCAAGACACCACCAGCTAGTGGGTCAAATGAACTAAAGTTTCTTGCTTATGGTGATATGGGCAAAGCACCACTTGATCCATCAATGGAACATTATATTCAGGTAATTTATATAGTTGTTTTCTATTATCTTAGGGTCTGTTTGGGGCAGCTGCAGCTTATTGAATAATCTGCTGATAAGTTAGGTACGATGGTTATTATAAATTTTTATTTTTTTTAAAAAATAAAATCACTGTCAAAAAGCTTCCACCGCATCTAGATATGTGCGGTGTGAAAACGCGCCAGCATTTTGAAAAAGCATAAACTACCAAAACGCAGTTTACCTAAACAAGTCAGGTGCGTTTTCAAAATGCATCTGCACCAAATAAGCTGCCCCGAACGGGCCCTTAATCTTTATGGAGAATTTTTTTTTAATTATTGAAAAGGTATTTGTATGATGTATAAAGTGATGCACAATATAAAGCATTTATTTATAAAATTATAAAACATGGACATAAAAATGAACATTCCAAGGAAATATTTTATAGAAATTTTTTTCTTTCTTCCTACCCCGTCCTAGTTTAATTAGTTTCTCGTTTCAACTAAGTGGTATTTGAGCGTGTCAGTTTCATTTCTACAAAGATGACGAACAATTGTATGATCTCCTTTCAAGTTTTGCTGGACAAGACAAGAGACTACGATAGTTAGAATAAAAAAATGAAGGCGCGCGCTTAATGTTTGAAAGGTTGAAACGAATAAGAATACGATGTGCCAAGCAATGAGTCATCACTATCTTTAATACAACGTGATAATTTGAGAGACTTAAGATAGAGAGGTAAGAAATCTCTCTTTCTCATTTATCAAGTTTTGGGTGATGATGGTTTTGAAAAGATCTCGAATGTGACTTCAGCTAAGTAAGCATGAGAAAACTTCAAGATAAGAGAGGAGAAAGTCAAATAGGTATGAATTCAAACATTGTAAACCAATTTGTCGGTTTGCATATGAAAGAATGTTAATGAGTTGATTTTTTGATATATTATCTAATGTCATTAACATTTTTAATTGACTAAAAAATGATAAAAAGCTAGAGAATAACAACCATTATTGAACAAAAAAAGAGAAATGAAAACTTCAACAATAATAAAAGCCAATATTAAAGAAGTTCTAAAACAAACATGAGGTCATGCTAATAAGCAAAGATAACTATGAATGATAAGAAAATTCGAAATGAGGATGTGGTAGAAGAAGTTCAAAATTGAGATATGATAAATCTTAAGGTAAGTATTACAACTATGGTAAGTTTGGGCATTATGTTAAAGAATGTAGAACATCCAACAAGAAGAAAAAAAAAAATCAACTATATGGAAGAAAAAAAAAAGATTATGACACTTTACTATAAGCATACAATCGTAATGAAAGAGATGAATATGAAGTATGATTTCTAAAAATCAGTGTAAATATTCCGTATGGGAAAATAAGCATGTTCATAGAGCTTGATGAATCAGGGGGGTTAAAATGTGTCTTTTGGGGATGACTTAAAAATGACTGAACTAGAGTGTGACCACTGATCCACTTTTAAGAAGTAAACCATACCTTTTTGACATGATCGTCAATAAATTTGACATAGTATTAGGAACCTCAATGGACTTAACTAGAGTGGGACCGCATACATTAATTCCAGTTTTTTTTAACTTCACCATTGATCTACTTTTAGAGAAAAAAAATTCTTCTACTTGCCATATATACAATCTTTACAGAAATCCAAATCTTCTAATTTCAAACCCTTAAGTTTATGCTTTGAAAGGAAAAACTTCAAACCTTTCTTACTCATATGACAAAGTCTACGATGCCACAGAACTGCATCCACCTTAAATTCAACCACATAAATGAAATCCAAAATGTCATTGATTAACTAAAGAGTGCCTTCGGTGTTACCGTGAGTCATCAACATTGCCTCCTTAGTCACCTTTCATAAGTCACTTATGAAAGTAGTCAGGAATCCTGATTTTTCCAGTTGGCTCGTAGAGATGAGATTTCTCTTCAGACTTGGAACATGTCTAACTTCAAAAAGATTCCAGACCCTTCCTTTTGACAACTTGATATTCACATCACTCTTTATTACAATATTGTAGATATTGTTTTCAGCCAAATGAATATTTCCTAGATCACTCTGAGTGTAATTTATAATATCTCTTTATTAGGGCATGCATGAAAAGAGGTATCAAAATCTACTATCCAAGTTTTAATACTAACTAGGGATAATACCAAGGAGTCACATTGTATTTCAAATGTGGAGGCATATGTAGAGATATTTCTTTATTGCCCTCCACTATCAGCTTTTCTTATAGCTTTACAGTCTTTCTTAAACTGCTCTTCCTTTCCAAAGTTTTAGTATTCTTCGCTACCATTTCCTCAACTTAACTTAAAATTTCCCTTATAACCTTAAATTTTTCTTGGTTTGTATTTCTATTCATATTTCCTTCTCTATTTTCAACATTCAACACATAGCTTGAAGATTCACTATTCGTTGGATTTCTATGAACTTCTCATTTAGTACCAACTCCACGATGTCGTAAAGTTCATCTTTATATTTCTAGAAAAGTTACCATCATGGTTAAACCATCCCAACAATCGATAATTAATATAATACCAACAATGACTAAAACTCGTTATCAAATTTGATCCCTACATAACAAAATTGACTTGTTATAGTGTTGAAACTATTCAGATGTTTTGAAGTGTCTTCCACCAACTTCAAGTTGAATAATTTTTTCACAAGAAGAATCTAATTTAAAGCAGGAAGTTTTTCATACATCCTTGTTAGTAGCACTATGATATGTATTATAGTTTTCTCATTTACTATATTGAATGAAATAGAAGAGGAAAGTGATAAATGAGTCAAACTTAGGGTTATTTGATCTAGCACCTCCCTTTCTTTTATAGTAATAGACTTAGTCTTCTCAAAGATACATTGTAGTAAAAAAATATCATTTTTTATGATAAGCACATTCACCACTTACATCCTTTATAATGCAAAGTTGGTCCAATTGAACTTCTCCGCTCTGTATCATACATTGTCGGCCATTACTTCTACTCGAATCAAACACTCTGCTATGATACCACTTATTGGGATGAAAATTTTATATACTTTAATTAGGGCTTCGATCAATTAGAAATCAAAATCACACCATAGAATAAAATTCCACTGATTTGAGATCTGGAACAAAAAAAAAAAGATCAAACAGAATCACAATAAAATAATTCCAGAAAAATAAACACCAGATTTAACGCAAAAAAATCTCAAGAAAGGGAAAAAATCATAGAGCCACACCACCAAGAAATTTCAAGCATGAAGAGCCACAAATGTGTAGTCTAATTCACTTAGATATGCTCTCTACAATGAATGGAACTTACAAATTCTTACTCTAAATTCTTTCAAGAGAAAAAGAATGTTGAAATCCTCCTCCTAGAATCTTTTCTCCTTCACGAGAACCCTTGTCAAAAGTATCACATGCGAGAGTGTACCTTCCTTCATAGCTCAAAATCATAAAGTTAAGGATCATAACCGGACCAACCACTCGATGGTGTGGTCATGTCGAGT
This sequence comes from Phalaenopsis equestris, assembly GCF_001263595.1. Taxonomy (NCBI): domain Eukaryota; kingdom Viridiplantae; phylum Streptophyta; class Magnoliopsida; order Asparagales; family Orchidaceae; genus Phalaenopsis; species Phalaenopsis equestris. The sequence continues at coordinate 200,526 of NW_018164581.1, forward strand.
GTAGGTGTAATTATTTTGCCTACTAGGACAAAACCTCTGCGATGTCGCTATGCTCATTGCAATGTAGTTACACCTCCCGACATAGCTAAGCCAATTTTGAGTGAGGCTATGACAAGCTAATGCATAGGAAATTTTGTGGCTATGAGTTGCTGGTTGTCGTGGGCTTCTTTGGTTTTGAGTGATTTTGGCTCCACAACATAACGTTAAACTTACGGAAACTATGTATAAACAATTCATGATATTCACACAAAAATAAATACTCCTTTTTAATATAAATTTGGTAACTTAATTACTATATTTTTTATCTTAAGAATAAAATTATTTTTTCTTAACATTAAAAATGATATTGCCAAGTTTCACAAAATTTGTTATAAAGTTGCTTATATGCCATGACATTTTCTAGTTAGATACCTAAATTTGGGAGGATTATAGTTACTTCTAAAAAATAAGATGGTGTGAGGACTACATTACATCAGGCACCTTGATCAATCATGTAAATTATGTCTCCTTAAGAAATATTTAAGAAAAAACATTTTAAGGGAATTAAGTTCAAGCTATTAAAAGTCACTTTATACAATACAAACATATGTTTAAAATTTAATAAAGTAAAGCTTACTAGGTAAGTGCATCAATTTTCTTCTTTTCATAAATGATTTTTTAATAAAAATTTTGGTATATTATTTGAAGCAAAAATTAGAGGGTGTATTGAACAACTTTAAAGTTGCAATCTATAGAAAAATAAAGTGAACTTAAGATCAAAGCTATGTATTTTTTATATGCCCAAATGTTTGTGAAGCACCACTAACCCCACAAGCATATGCGTTGTTTAAGTAATATATAGAGTGTTAGATTGTGTATCGATACCAAAAAGAATAGATTAATTATCCATATCAAGAAAAATCTCTAGTATATTGGTTTTGAGTCTAGCTTAAATTGTTCAAGTGGTTGGGGTCTTTCTAAAGTTTCTACTATTATTGTCACAAAAATTAAAAAACCAAAGGTTACTCTGTTAAAACTTTATGTGGTTTTCTATATATCTAGCAAATGAATCTTTGCTAAATTGGATCTCAATTATTCTTGTTTAACTTTGTGATTAAATTATGGTTGGAAACCTGAAACAAAACTCCGCTTTATCCCCTCTCGAGCATCTAAGAAGATTCAAAAATCAAATAGGTTTAGTTTCTTAAATCAAGTGATGGATTGGATCTTATAAATTATGGTTAAAGTATGTGATCAAAATATCGGTGAAAATCAAGAACAAAACTCCTCTTTAGCTCCTCCCGGAGTTCTAAGGAGGTTAAAAAATAAAACAGGTTTAGTCTTCTAAATCAAGTGATTATCTTAGGATCCTATAATTCCTTACACAATCAAACTAACCTAGAAGTAATATCCCTATTATCTCTAGTCAATGTTTGTAACTTAATTTGTTCCACTATGTCCCACACAAGTAGATCACAAAATAAAAGTCAATTAGTTTCAGAAGGTTTATCTACCATCTTTATGCAATTTTAATCGAATCACAATTATACATTAACATAGAATTCCTAAACTGCCAGTTCAAAGGCAAAAAAGAGATTCTAATCTCTACCCAAGCTTTGTATCATAAAAATTATCATTTTATTTAACAAAACACAGTAAATGCAAAAGTTAGAAGGAAATAAATTGATTAAGTATAATAATATTGTTGGATATTTCCTTAACAACACTAGTTGCAACTACTAAAAAAAAATAATAAAAATCTTCATAACTTTAATCAAGAATTCAAGTGAAAGAGTAACATGCATTAAGAGTTCGTCAGATTTTTGTTAGGTAACTGAAATCAAGGTAATTTTAAATTAAATTTTTCAATATGTTGAAAGCAATCCTATAAACTTTGAAGTAGTTATTGACAAAAAAAAAATTGAAATAATTGAAAAAATAACACATGAGAGCTAGCTTCACTTCTCGTAGATCATAATGCAATTGGTATAAAGTATGTGTAGAATGTAAAGAAGAATATTGCAAAAGAATAAGTTGAAAGGCACCAATAATGATTTGTGGCAAACGACATATGATGAAATATTTGCTCGTGCTCAATTAAAAAAATTTTGACTAATTATTTTTCAAAGCTAAAAATAAATGAAAAATATGTCAAAAAAATATAAAATCTATCATATTGAATGGAATCCTAGAAGAAGGGGTATCTATTCAACAACCATTAAGTTTCAATTTAAAAGGATATGAATCAATATTCTAAAGTTAAAAAAGGTTCTTTACAAGTTGAAGAAAGAACCAAGGACACATAATAATCGAATAGATAGTACTTAAAATAAGGCTTCATTAAATGTCTTTAGAAGCATTTTTTTGTATCTCGATGACTTAATTTTTAACAGAAATAATTCAAGCATTTTTATAGAAATCAAACAAGTAATAAGAAAGTGTTTTTAATGATTGATATAGGGCTCTTGCATGACATAATACATGGGAGTCAACCAATTGAAAAATGACATCTTCATCTCATAAAACGATATGCAAATTTAAAAAAAATATTTTAAAAAATAAGATGGATAATTATAGACCCATAAATACTCTTATAGAATGTGGAGTCAAGTAATCAAAATTTAATATGGGAGAAAGAATTAATCCAAGGCATTATAAGAATTTTGTTTGGCTTTTATGCAACATAACATACACAACCTTCATATTCTCTTTGTTGTTGGAATTTGGGTTATTAAGTTGAGGCTCCAATTGTGTCCCATTTCAGGTTGCTAAGAGAAACTTATGTAATATCAATAGTATAATTAATTTTGGCTTGCATTATTTACCATCTAAAAATTTTAAGCTTATAAGATATAGTGTAGTAATTGGATTGGAGACATCATGAATAATAGAAAATTGTACCACAAGCTTTATGTTCTTTGTCATAGGCACCGCTTTTACTTATAAATTAAAGAATCAATTGATTGTCATTGTTTCTACTTACAAAGTAGAGTATGTTGCTGCAACTTCATATATTTATTGTATAATTTGACATCAAAACTTATTCAAAGAATTAAGTTTACCAAAAGAAGGATTAACAAAGACTCGGATTGATATCAATTATGTAATATCCTTAGTCAAGAATCTAGTTTTTTATGATAGAAGCAAGCTTATTGATACACATTATCACTACAATGAATAAATTAGCATAAGAAAAGATTTACAAATTGAGTACTTGAATCCTCAAAACTAACTTGCAGCCATTTTCGCCAAGACACTGAAAAGTGGGGATTTATTTATAACATGATGTTCGCTTGGAGTTGCAAATCTAACTTTAAAAAAAGAATTTGAAATTAAACTTGATTTGTTCCATATGTAGTTGGGTTATAGTTGTCTAAAAATGAATCTATAATCAAGAATGATCTTTAGAAGATTCTAGACACATTCTAGAAGAGTTTTTAAGGGCTTCGAGAGATATAATTTAGAGGAATATTGAAAATACATAGTTTAAATAATTAATGATTTTTGTATAGGAAGCTAGGAGAGAATTCTAGAGAGTCCATAATAGCCATAAAATTCAATTTTATTGGCAAAATCCTAAATGACCGACAGAAGCATAAATAGAAGTGATGTTTTTGAGTTTGTATCAAATAAAAAATAACAAATAAAATTATCACGACTTTCAGAGAGATTGCTCTACCAACGGGCCACGGTACGAGCACTGTTATATATATACAGCTAAAACAAGCATCCTCATCTATGCTGAACAACAATTTTTCATCAGTAACAAAACAATCTTAAAAATATAGTCCCAACGTCCAGAGATCACAAAAAATGCAAAGTTTAGAGATAGTTTAGCAATGCCAAATAGTATTTTTTATATAAAATTTTCATTTAAAAAAAATGTTTTGAATAATATTAGTAAAAAAGTTCATGATGCAAATATGAATAGCCTGGTTCCGTATCTGTGGTCAAAGCTTTGGCAAATGAGGTTGCATCTGGCAATGTGGATTCAATTTTTCATATTGGAGATATAAGCTATGCTACTGGTTTCTTGGTCGAATGGGATTTCTTCCTCAGTTTTATTGCACCACTTGCATCCCATGTGGCTTACATGACAGCCATAGGCAACCATGAGAGGTTAGTAATTATTATTATTACTATTATTATTTCGTTTCTTCCTATTCTCTGCTTATTTCAAAGCATTAAAAGAAACTCTTATTTATAAGTCAAATATATATTTTCTTAATTAGTAAT
>NW_018164581.1:204846-220611 GCF_001263595.1 Phalaenopsis equestris
TGAATGGCCAGAGGCTATTATACGAGCCTCCAACCAACCCTAATGTGCCTAACAAATTGAGTACCACCTCCTTAAGGCTGACTGTGCTAGAGGGGATTCAAACCCCCGACCTGAGGGATCTTATACCGTGGATGCCAACCAACAGGCCGGGGTACGAAACACATTAATCCTTTATCTATACATATATAAAATCAAAACTAAGCTGAGCAACAAAATTAAAATATTTAATTGTAAATTTTTAAATCATGACTGAAAGTTTTATTTCAACTTATTTACAAATATTTCAGTAAAAAATATAAAATCACAAATGTTGGATACAATTCTTCAAAAATAACTGCAATTCTGACTTCAAATTACGACTGAAATGTTTATGTTAGTCATAATTTTTAATGAAATTATGGTTAAAACATAATATATATATATATTTATCTGAACTTCTTATATAATTCATGACTATAAATCAATCAAATTTATTTGACATACAAGTCTCATAAATATTCAAAAAAGTATTAATTATACTTAAATTAATAACTTATTTTTAATACTTTTGAAGAGATTATGAAGGATCCGGATCAGTGTACATTACACCAGATTCTGGAGGTGAATGTGGAGTTGCATATGAGACATATTTTCCAATGCCTTCAGTGGGGAAAGATAAGCCTTGGTATTCTCTTGAACAAGCAACCGTTCACTTCACAGTGATCTCTACTGAGCATGAATGGAAAATTAATTCCGAACAAGTAATCTTCTTAATATATATGTAAATATTTATAATTAAGTTGTTTATGACATAATCAAATAATTCTGAAATTTTTGCAATCATGTAATAATCTTGACAGTATAACTGGATCTATGAGGACTTGGCATCAGTTGATAGAAGAATAACACCTTGGTCAATTCTCTTGGGGTATATTGTCCTGAACAAGCTCATGATTATTACTTTCATGTATGAAATTTACACACATACCACACTATTCTTCTGCATTTACATATCTGACATATGTTTGATATTTCACCTTTGAAACGATATGATGGTGGTATTTTTGATGCGATGATAAAGATGAGTGAATGTTTAGGTATTAGATATGTAAATAGAAAAAAGTTGTGTGATATGTATGTAAATTTTTTATGTTCATTTTTTTAATAGTTTATATTATTCTTTTCATTTCAGAAAAGTACTAGTTCAAAGTCATTGTAAAGAAGCTTCTACTAAAGCTAATCTAAGTGATGATCTTAATTGCCAAAAAAAAAATACAGACAAAATATTTATATTTTTGTGAACTTTACATTTTCTTATATTTACTTGAATAGCTTCCATTTGCAGGCATAGACCGATGTATTCCTCTTATAGCTCCATATTGCCGAGCGTAGATTCTGGTTTTGTTGAGTCAATCGAGCCGGTTTTAATGAAAAATAAGGTATTCAATAAACATGAAAGTAGCATCTTTTTTTTAATAAATAATTAAATATGCAATTTATATGCAGTATAATTAGTTACTTTATTCATAACTTAGGGAAGATTAAATAAATTTTTTTTGTGAATGTCATGTTCTTTTGCATTTTTTTTATAACTATCACATTACTTAAGCATCTAACTCCAGATTGTAATTTGGTGAAGATATCAATTGGCTTTGTCTTGAGTACATGAGAAATAGGATTGCAAACATTATCCATGGCAGAAGTATTATTGCAATGCATGATTATTGGTTTTAGTAAGGGGATTTCTGAAATCTTTTAAGTCTTAGGAGACAAATAAATTTTGTGGCAACATAGGATAAATCTTAATATTCTACCTCGGTTGAGGAATATGCTACTGTGGGTCACTTTTAGATCTGTCAAGTGACAAGATTGATGCTAAGGTATAAAAAGAAGCTGGTGATAGAGCATCAATCAAATGAGTCTCTTGCCCACTTGGCGTTAAAATAGATAAGTAATGTAAGAGGTTTGGGTCTTAGTGGAAGATCAAGATTGATACCCCTTTTAATGTATCAAAGAAGGCATTTAAGTTATCAGAAATGCAGATAGAGGGGATTGTGGAGGTATTAAGATAGATAGTTGACATTAAATGCAATATAGAGCTTGGTTATGGTATGATAGTAAAGAGAACCAACTAGGTGTCAGAATAATTTGGGATCTACAAAGTATTATTTGGATTCTTGGGAGGTAATAGGGGTGAGGCATAGTGGATTGGAGAGAGGTTTACAATCAACCATACCCGCTTTGGTAACAATGATGGAGACATTTGAAGTTAGACAGAGGAGGAGGCAATAAGTGGTCTACTGGATGTGAAAGCTAAAAAATGTGGAAGCAGATACCAAAAGATTCATGAAATTTTTTTTTTGTAGATCAGTGAGTAGTTGATGCATGACCTTAATATTGTTACTCCTCAACAAAATATACAGCATATAATTGAAGATAAAGACAACTGGACTTGTTCTTGTATGTAAGCCGGGAAGGATCTGCATCACTTCTTTAAAAACTGAATTGAATGTCCAGAAGCTTGTTTGAGGCCATAGAGGGACTTTTTGAGAGCAAACAAGATGTGGAAACACAACATCAAACAAACCCTTGGATTCATGAATGTAGATTGTCTATTCTAATGTGCCATGGTTCGTGGAGGATTTGGGATAGAGGCCTCACAACAAGCTCCATAAAGAAGTGCTTAGTGTATATTTTGATCCTTAATTATATAGCCAGAGAACGAAAACATAACAAAAAAATTATTCTCGGACGCAAGCTATGAATTAGAGCAAGATTGGTCATGAAGTAGATTGGATAGATAGTGCTCTTGAGTTAAGTTGAAAAATATTCCTTGGCTATAGTGTTGTATAGGTTCATAGTTGGCATTACCAACAAAGTCTTCATATGTTCCTTGTTAAGATTCAAATTGTTGCATATTATAAAGGTCAGTGTTAAAATGGTTGGATGTTCCTATATCCAAATTACCAGACACTAGGGTGGGTTAAGGAAGTGACAAGAGCTATATTGAATTAATTTTTTTGCCATTACCAACAAGACTTGATATGTTCCTTTATAAGGTTCAAATTCTTGTAGATCATAAAGGTGAGTAGTAAAATGGTTGGATGCTTCTATGTCCAAATGCTGGGTGTTGGGGTGGGTTGAGGAAGTAAGAATAGTTGTATTGAATGAATTTTTGGTACTTGGTGGTTTGTGTGGTTGGTAATTCCAATTGATCTTGTGCCAACCTTAAATAATAATGCGGCATTGTTTATTACAGATCTGACAGAAAATTGGGTTTGTATTTTGGGTTGTTGAGGCTATTAAGGTCCATAGAGGTATTGTTTGGATGGGTTCTCATCCTTTGTTAGAATATGATCTATTATAATGTGAGTAGAGAGCTGCTTAAAGATTAAGTGGAGTTGGTTCTTGCAGTTGTTCATTTGAAAAGTTAATTTTTCATTATATAAAATATTGGTCTTCTAATTTGATTGTGTAAAGTGTGATTTTTATGGCTATTTTGAATGCTTGATAAGGTTAAAGTAATCCTTGGAAAATATAAACAGTGATATCTTTAGTGCCATTGAAGAATCAATAGCTAAAATATTGTCCGTTAAAGTCTTGATTTGAGTAAGATATTAGATCATTATTTGATTCTTTATTGATAAATTGCGTAGTTAATTTTTATGTTGGATTACCTTATATTGATTCACGGCTTCTAATCTTGTTTTAAATGTTGCCCAAATTTATGAATAGGTTTTGAGATTCATAACATAAGAAATGATAGTGGATATTGGATTTTGGGTAGTGACACTAGTTACAACTGCTGTAATTCTTGCTGGCTGAGGAGTGGATCCATCAATAAAGCCCTTGAATCCATTAGCCTTGATTATTTTGAGAATTATAGATTGCCTTAGAGGATGGTTGTCACTAGAGAGGAAGATGTCGGTTGCCAATTTGATATTGTATATAAGGAATTTTAGAGAATTGAAGGGCTCCTGATTCTTAAGAGAAGCAAGTTTGTTATTTAGAGAGGAAGAAGTAGCATAGTCGGCCATTAGGAGAAGAAGTATTTCTTAGTACAATGCAGTGAAGCTAAGGTTTTGATACCATGTAAACAAATAACTTTTAGCTGTAATATGAAAACTAGGGGGAAAGAAAATACTAACAGAGAAAATTAAAAGCCTTAATGCATATAGATAGCTGTTGTACGAGGTATATGTAGGTTTGAAAAGGGAGGGCCTATGCATGCAAATCATCAAAAAAAAAAAAAAAATTAGGCCTTAAAATTACTTGTCCAGTGTTTATCTTCACCCAATCTTTTGTATATGAATTTTCTGAGTTTTAATGTATATCTTTAATGCACTAAAAAATTATCTATTTGTTGATAATCAGGTAGATTTGGTATTCTTCGGTCATGTTCATAACTATGAGAGAACATGTTCAGTATATCAAAAGACATGCAAAGGATTACCAACAAAGGTTAATGGCATTGATACCTATGATAACACCAACTACACTGCTCCAATTCATGCAACCATAGGAATGGGAGGTTTTACCTTGGATGACTTCTCTGATGAAGTAAGCCCCTTTCTCTCCAACTAAAATTTAAAGTTCTGCTGTCAAAATTTATACTGATTTTTATCTTAATTGAACTTACCTCAATTTTATTTTAATTTAGCTTGAAATTTTTAATCTTAAGGGGATGGTTTTGGTTTGCTTCAAACAGAAACGATAAAATCCAATAAAATTTTATTTTGGTTTGGATCAGTTTTGTTCAGTTTTAATAAAAGCTGAGTTAATTCTGCTTTTTGGATTTTAATTTTGCTTCAAACAGCCCATTTGGTTTGCTTCAAGCATATTTTGTGAGAAACTTGCATTATAAACTAGACAATTTGGCTTCAAAAATTTGTCAAAAAGGTTTTTAAGTTACTTTTATTTTAAATTTGAATGCAGGCTGCTGAATGGAGTTTAATTAGAATTTCTGAATTTGGTTATGTGAGAGTACATGCCACGACATATAAACTAAGTGTTGAGGTTCGTATAGGCTACCATTAATCATGCTCTGCATTAATAATCTTTTCTATTCATCTTTACTTGCCAGGATTGTAACAATCAAATTACTAAAATCATATCAATAATAGCATACTAGTTTACTGTTAAAAAGTGAAATACACCTCTTCATTTATGAGTTTTTGACTTCAAAGAATTATAAATGTAATATACATAAAAAAATGTGTCAGCACGAATCTTAAAAAGATCTGATGACCGATAGAGAAGATGATGTGGCAATCCTGGGCCCACCACGAGTAGTTCAAGGGCCCATATTTTTCCGACAGCTTCTGCGGGCCGCGAGAAATATAGACTTAAGACAAAGAATTCAACCATCCTACAAAATCTATTGGCATGAAACTCTCGTGAACGAATCCACCTACATACCTCAACCAAGTGGGGTGAACACTGAAACCACCCGGATCTAAACCAAATAGGCGAGGCCTCCCAGACTACCTTTCAACAATAGCCGCCCAGAAAATGACCTAATCGGTCATTCCCTCTAGCTCCCGACACGTGGCCACCAGTCCCAAAATCCGATCGGGTGCCATCCCAATCTCCTGACTCCATCAGGTCGGGTGACATTTCAGGCTCTCGACCCTATAATTATATATTGACCTAAACGCCCCCTCTATACATTTATTCATGAAGGACCACCAAACTGACATGGCATAGGCCGCCCTGAAGCAGTGCCTGGTTTTGTTACAGCTTAAGTTTGCACGAACCCTAGGGTTTGTTCGAATTGCTAGAAATGACTAACAAGTACATCATCGTTGAGGAGGGCATCCCCCAATCGGAGACAACAAGATCGTCGGGTCCAGAAGAGAGCCCTACCAAGAAGAGGGTGGAAACCGAGGGAGGATTTCAGACTGCCCGTTCAACCGAGGTTCAACCGAGGTACGAAGACAGCCGACCCTCTGGAGACAACAGAGGTCCAACTACAGATAAGCAACCGAACCACTGACCGACTTAGTATTATGAGAGTCTATCCTAACATTATGAACAACCTTCGATGAGTTCAAAGGACCCCAAATCACTCCCTTGAGAATGTCAATAGCATAGATTATAGAGTCCCTTCATCTTAAAGGCTAGATTCCCGATGGCACATAATAGAAAGTTCTTCCTCCAGTTTTTCCGGCCGCGCTTTCTGAGGATGAGCGCAGTGAGCTTCCTGGTTCAGTGGTGTTTCCACCCCACGAATTTGTAGGCCAGCCGAGTCGTGCTTCTTCGACGTGTCGGCTGCCTTAGCCAAATCAAATATTGGGCAAGCCGCAGAGTCCGATCGTAGTCCTTCCGAACGTCTAAAACCGTCAATGGATCCCAAATCCACAACAATCCCGACAACACCACGTTCTATGGGAGGTGGGGTGTTAGTTCCCACACCAGATAACGAGCTCATCATCTTATGTGAATTCGAGGTAGTAAGGGGGAAAACTTCCTCCACAGTTTCCAGTTCCACAGATGAGGGAAGGGCGACATCTCTAGCAGCATTCACAGGCAGAGGATCATGGGATGCCTCCTGAATGGTCACCCTCAATTCCACCGGCAACATCATCATAGCTGCAAGATCTTGCCTCTGCTCTTCCGCCAACATAGAAGGATTTTGGGCCAAACTTAACGGTTGCGCCGTCCTACCCTCTAGACGGCTTGTGCCCGTCGTCCGACGTTTCTTCACTAGGAAGCCGCCCTCCTCACTTGGGACCTCCGTGTAGGGCAATCGGAAAGTGAATCAAATGACCATACCTCGTCCCCTAGCTCAGGAAATCTCACCTCAACCACAGAACGTCATTCAAGACGTGTGCTTTTGAAAGAAGCTTTCGCCTGCTGCTTCAATACTTGAACAACCATCTTCCGAGCATCTTCACAGAAGTTAACTGACTTGGAGGGGGACTGCTCTCCATGATCACTGATAATGGATACGAAGAGAAAAACCACTCGAAAAGATTAAAAAAACAAATGTTTATTCTTCAATTCTCCCACAGTGTTCAATTATTACTAAGTTAATAATCATGAATATCAATAACTTTTTAAAAATTAAAATTTTTTTGTCCTTATCACAACCGTCATTATCAAGAAGCAAGTGAATCAAGGAGTTCAAATATGTACATAAAAATTATGTCAACACGAATCTTAAAGAGATCTGACGACCCACAGAGAGGATGATGTGGCAGTCCTTGACCCACTAGGGATAATTCAAAGGGCCAATATTTGTCTCGCTGGCTCCTGTGGCCTACGAGAAAAATAGTCTCAAGACGTACATAATTTAGCTATCCTCCTAAAGTCTATTGAGATGAAACTCACGCGCATGAACCCTCCATAATCCTCGAGCATACCTCAACCAAGTCGGGCTAACGTTGAAAATCACCCGGATCTAAAACGGTGTGTCGGGACCACCCAATCCACCTTTCATCCATAGCCGCCCGAGAAATGCCCAAGCCAATCATTCCCTCTAGCTCCCGACACATGGCCGACCGGTCCAAATCCGGTCCTGTGCCATCCCATGCTCCCGACCCCATCTGACTGTGCTCCATTTCATGCTCCCGGCCTCATAATTATGTATTAACCAAAATGCCCCACCTATACCTATTTTTCCAAGGATATATAATGTAATCATACACCCCTCATTACTATTAATAGTGACTCGTTTTATGAATAAAAGGTTACACGATTTTGTGTTCATTACCAAGCTCTCTACTCTTATCTTCTCTTTCGCGTTCTATTTCTTATACGTGTCACCCAGACAGTTTTGAATTCAACTTGTAATCGTGAAATTATAGATGTTAACATGTAAATACATAAAAATTTTATTGTTAAGTATGCATATTTTCCAATTATGTAATTTGAATTCTTTCATATTACGCATGTCATACCCTTATATTTAAAGATCTGATCTAATGTCTTTTCTCTTGTTCTTATAAATTCAGTTTATAAACTCAAATACAAGCGAAGTACTCGATCGATTTCAAATCACTAAAGCAGGAGATATGGCTGCTATGCTATGATCGACCATCAGCGCTCAATGCATGCTCAGCTCAGAAGCCTGATGTGCGAAATATATTGAAGCAACACTGATTAGAACAAAGTTATATATTATTCAAATTCTTATTTTCATTTCTGAACCCAGTAATTAATGCGAAGTATACAAATAAGAAAATCCCATTTTATTACGCCAAGCAATCACATACATAGTGTGTGGCAGATTTTGATCCTAACCTTGATTCTTGTTGTCTTTTTTGTTAAATTTTGATTAAGGGCGCGTTTGGAGCAGCAGCTGAGGGGCGTCACGACAGGCTGATGCGATTTTGTGTCGTTTGGATCGACAGCGGCTAATTATTTTTTAAGAGCGAGTAACTGACATTATAAAAGTGGCATTGAGACATTTGATATTCAATTATTCTTTTTTAAAATAAGTGCAGTGTATATAAATATTAGTTGATCTATCATATTATATTATTATTTAAAAAAAATTCCAATAACTTTATGACACATTTTGATTAAAATCTAATTATAATAACTTGACTCTAAAATTTGTCCAATCCAGCCATGATTCAATGTTTTAACAATTCACACTCTCATCCGATCGAGCTATTTTCTGCTTTGGCCTATTGTCACACGAAAACTACAGCTATATCTTATGCACGAAAATAAAATAATATAGATAATTGCATCATAATCATCTCATAAATGTTAAATAGGTAAATTTGTAGGTCACCAAACATACATATGTATGAACTAACACATATAACTATAATATAACGTTAAATCACAATAATAGTAGTGTATATAGTTCATGTCATCAATCACAATTATCATCACATATATAATATATAAAGAAGGTGCTCTAGTTAATCATATGTTTGTTTTTCTTGCATAAATGGTAAGAAAACATATACAATATCATTTCATATCATACCAATAAAAGACTATTAGAACAATTAGTTATGCATCATTAATAGTGTATGGGAGTCGTCACTCCCGGTCATCCCGTTGACACTCATATCATATCATATTTATCCTTATAAGTCTCAGTTTGTATCGAGTTTATATTACTAACTCATTTAAAGAAAAATCTGTCGACCCAACTTCCTACACGGAGTATCATATCTCTTTTAACCTCAATCATAATAGCTAGCTTTTCTTGCATACAAACAATTCATGATATGGTATCATATTTAAACTATATTTTACTCAATATATATCACTATATATATATATATGTGTGTGTGTGTGTGTGTGTGTGTGTGTGTGTGTGTGTGTGTGTGTGTGTGTGTGTGGATATATGTATATATATATATAAAGTTCGCATGTAAAAGGACATTGAAATCCACAATATGCAACAATATGATCAAATTATATTTACTAACCAAACTATAAAATTACACATTAAACCTACTTGTAGTGATAATCTACCTTGAGTCGGTTAACTTTCCCAACTAGCTCATTGAACAAAAATTGGGCCATATGTCTCAAAAATCTCTCTCTTCTATCTCTCTTCTCTCCTCTCTTTTTACCTTAGTTTCCCTTCTCCTCCATGGTCTAACCAAATGAAAAGTCCATGGAGAAGATTCTAGACAAAGTGAATTAGTGGGGTTTAAATAAAAAAGTGTGCCAATGATTTATTTGTAATTATGCTAAATATTTGGTTTAATTTATAAAGCTTAATAAATCTTTTATATCTTGCAATCTAGAACTCCCAAAATTGTGAATAAAAAGTCATAAAATAATTGATCATGTATAGGACACTCTAGTGAAAGCAATTTACAAAATAATTGTCAAACAACTTTAAAAATGAATTTCTGCCTACACATTTATATTTTTTAGTGAATTACAATTGCACCATTAATTTTTTATTTTCATATTAATATTTAGCATAAAAATTTGAAAAAATTATAGTATTTAAAGTCATCATTTTTTATAATTTTGTAAATACGATTGGTTAATCAGGAGAATGATGGTCCCGTAACAATTATTCAAAGCTTGTAGATTAAATCATCATTCTATATATTTGTAGATTATTTATTTATTATTTTTTACCAATTATTTCAAAAAGAAATTAAATGCCAATATAATATAAAAATACATCTTAATAGACATATTAAAACATCGACTAATAAAATATACAGTTAAGCATTATGATTGATTCTCATATGTATAAGGCCTGAAAATTACAATCTTTCTTAAAAAAAAATGAAATATCTTTCTCAACATTTCATTGTTTGTACTTAGCCAGAGAAGAATTATGGGTATAGTTGCAATTACAATCTTTCTCAACATTTCATTGCTTGTACTTAGCCAGAGAAGAATTATGGGTATAGTTGTCTCATCTTAAGCACTTTCTCCGAAGTAGTTTTTTTTTTTTTTTCTGATATATGTTTTTATTGAACTTACACCATTAGAATATATTTATTTCTCAATTGCTTGACATGAAATGCTAATATATAATCAAGTATTTCTTGATAAGAGAGGTTAGGTTGCATTTTACTTCATTCTTTAAATACAATAATGCATCATTGATAAACACAATCTCAAGTTGATTTAAGTATGAATTAAGCTCTTAAATCATCAACTCCATGAAGATTGAAGGTGCATTAATCACTCTAAAGGGCATGCTAAAAACTCATAATGACTATAATTTGTACTGAATACTAACTTAGCTATGTTCTTTTACTATACCTTTAATTAATGATATCCTGATCTTAAGCCAATCTTAGATATTATTCATATGGCCTATAACTGATTAAATAAGTACTCAATTACATGTCGGCATATCTAGTTGTCATGGAATATCTAGTAGGTATCATAATTGGCAAACTCATTTTTATAAGCAATATAAAATAAGTCTAAACAAATATAAAATTTCTTGGCTATAAATGAATGACTTGCACCAAAATAAGAGAAAATATTGTAATATTGATGGAAATAAAAATTCTACTTGCCGCCACATTAGATGTACTCTTTACTTCTTGCTTAGTCAAATTATAAAGAGTAACATGCACTCGAGTAAATATCTCTGAAGTATTCTAGTCTCTCTCATTCTAACCAGGCTTTATAGTTATAGTTCCACCTCTTGCTCTACTTCCTGCTTAACTTGAATAATTAGATCTAAACTATGACATTTCCTCAAGTCTACGAGGGCAATCAACCATCTAATACCCAAAACATCCAGTAGGTAACACATTCTTAAATGCTTTCTCTCACAAGTAGCACATGCTGATATATTATTGACTTGTGTTGTAGAACCCTTCTTTGACTCATCTGGTCCAAACCTACTTTTATTTCCATTAAAATTGTTTTCGAACATTTCTCCATCACATCTCTTTCTACTCATATCACATCTCTACTGAGATACCGACAAATCATTTTCTGTTAATTTTGCTCTTTCCACTAACTCTAAAAAATCTTGAATCCTCAGTAAAACCAGTGGATGTCTTAATCTTCTATGAGTCCTCTCAAAAGGTGATAATATTTCTCCTCAATAGGACTAACTAACTGTGATGCATATCTGGCCATAGTATTAAAATCATCCTCATATTACATAATAGTATTACTCTCCTCGCTAACCTCATGAAAGCCTCTTACATTTGTTGTCTAGCGAATGGAGGCACAAACCACTCTTTGAAAGTAGGTACAAATTCCTACCAAGTTATCAGTAAATTCAACTTACCTTGAAACAACTTCCTTTACTGGTCTAACTACTAATAATTTGTTTTTCCTTCAAATAAAAATACAGTCAATGGTATCTTGTGATTATTTGAACATTATATGTTATCAAAGATATTTGATATCCTTAGTAACCAATTTTCTACTATATGGAGCTCTACCGCACCCTTTAAATGTGGAGGCTTCAATCTATGAAATATTTGTAAATATTTCTCACATTCATTTGCCTTACTAGTAAACATCTTGTTCTGTCCATCTCAACTAACAAATTGTAACATAGATTCTAACATCTTAGCCCTCATGGTTGTCTGCATAGGTAATGATTGACTAGAATTATGTTCATTAATCATTTCTAGTTCTAGGGAATCTATAAGATCTCAACCATAATACTCTCAAATCTGAATAATCATATATAATTACTCAAATGATGCATATGTATGCATAAAAAAATAAAAAAAAAAAGATTCTTAAACTACCAAAATCTTACTACCCATCTCATAATCAATCTTATGATATGTATTTTATCAATTCCTCCAAAAACTATTGCTCTAATACCATTTTAATCTATCACAACCGAGCCTAATATAACATATATAAGAAAATAGATTATATCAAGTCAACTACTTAATAGATATTTAGACCAAGATGAATTTGAACGAAATTTATTTAATCTTCTAATTTATACTATACAAAGACAGTAAATCATCAATAATACTTTAAAAATAATGTTCAAGATAATATGTATCACATTTTTCTCTTTATACATCAAAACTATTTACATCCAAAATATTTATATACATGACTATGACTGGTTTTTACTTAGCCACCACCTAAAACTTAAAGAAATAACAACCTAAAGACCTAAAATTTTAACATTTCATTCCAACCACCCTAACCCTTCCTCCCTTCGTTTCAGTCACTCCGTCGCATGCTGCTCCCACTCCATCTCCCTCCATATGAAATTGACGGCATAGCTAAGGTGGCATATATATGTAAGAAGAACAATTTAGTGGTATGTATTTAAATCTTTGTTGAATTTTTATTGGAATCAATTGATATATGCTGATGTGTTTTACCATCCTATTCCAAGTTGGTGGCATATCCAATCCCCTGCTGTTTCTTCGACTTCTCAGCTTAAAAGGCAACGTTAGAATCATGCAAACTAAAGTTTGTAACATCCTCAAGAAGAGAACTTGCAACCACAGCAAAGGAGGATCAAAAGCCTGAGAAGCATAAGCCTTGCTTTGTACATGAGCAGATGATACAATTAATTAATGATATGTTAATCTTAATTGTATCAAAACTTTGGTTTGAACGAGTCATTCATTTTGGCATTAAATTTGGTGTGAACATAGCTGTAAGAGTCATGTAAGTCATGCGAGTCTGAGTGAAGCTATCTTATAATATGGAAGATGATTTATTTATGGTTTATTTGGTAGGCTCAATCGTGATTTATGTATATTTTGTAAGTTTATGTTTGGGCATGTAAATTTTTATATCCTTTTGGTAGCCTTGACAGGATCTAAATTACCATCATTCCCTATGATTCAATTTGACGAGCATTTCTCATGAACATATATGGTTGTAATTGAATTACAAATTATCTGCTTTAGTGAGTTTTTCTATTAAATATTTGAGTGCTATGCATGAAAATTTACTTATTTGAAATGTAAATACATAAAGTTTGTGTGAAATGTAAATACATAAAGTTTTTCTATAGCTTAGAAATAAAGTTCACCATCATTCCCTATGAAATATCCTTTTGCCAGCATTATCCTTGAAGCATTCCATTTAATTTTTATGTAGCTTACTTTATAGAAATACCTAGAGCGGAAGCCATCAGAGAAGGATGTAATAAGGTTGATGCATATAAAAGCCTTTTTCTTCGTTCTGCCACAAACTATTTATTTGATAAAATTTTTACTCTGGTCACATTGTAATGTGTTAGAGGCCAACAAATTTATCTAGCAAGTTGAACTCAAATCAAAGTACATAGACACACATATAAGTAATAAAGTGGCTACCCCTCAATTCTTATGTACTTACATATCCAACTGTCATGAAAATTCATTCAAAATTTATAGAAACAATTATATTAATTGCTCGTTTTTTTTTCTCTCAGGCTCAAAAATTGGAGATAGATAACATTGGATGGAAAGCTTTGAACTAGTAACAATTCACTGACAACTATTGTAACATTTCAAAATCTATTTCCTTTGAAAAAGTAGTGCTTATTTTATGTCCAAACATCACATCTCTTCATATTGCTGATTACTTTATCCTCAGTATTTTTTATATTGTTGTGTTGTTTATGATGATATCCAAGCACCTTCTCATCTAAAGGGATGAGTTATCTTGCACAACCCATTGCTATGCTTTAATTGGAATTAAAACTAGCACATAATTATCTTGAATTTTTAGCATTTCTAAGGAGGTGATATGAGGCTCCATTAGCAACTTGGATGGATCATTTATAGAGACTTCACTGGGATGAAACTCCAGCTCACGTTGTACAAAATTTCCTCCCCCAATCATAATTGTTTTTCTTTCGCAGTCTCTTTGAAGTAGCACCAAGACACAAAGTAGTTGTAGTACAAAGCAAATGAAGGTCAAACTACATGTTTTAGTCCATATTTAACTTAGAAGTTCCAAGCCATTATCAATAGAGAAAGGTAAAAATGTGGTTTCAGTGCTTACCCATCCTACAAACCATAAGACTATAAATAGTGGTAATTTTTGTCATTGAATATGGAGAAATAATGTGAAGTTTGATACTGAGATCATGAAGAAGAAAAGTTGCAAAGATACGAGAAAACTAAGTGCAGGTTTTCAGCTATGAATGATAAGCATACAAAGATCAATGAGAAGAAGTCAGATCCAGTTAGAAAGTAATCATAAAAAAATATATATGATGAACAAGCAAGTTTGCATGTCACTGAATATGTATATATATACTGTAACACAATCAAGCAAGTTTGTTTATGTGTGAAAATATGCATATACTTTGTATGTCACTAAATGTGTGAATATGTGTTTATGCTAATCATGCATATTCCTTTATTTTCATACATATCTAGCATGATTGCATATTAATCATTTCATATATGCCAAACAAACAAGTTTGTATGTCACTAAATACGTATATGCATACTGTACCACACGTAATCACATTGTAACACACATAATCACAATATAATGTCAAATCATAATAATAACTGTGTCTAATCATCATCTTGCATGTACTATTATCACATATATATTATGCAAGTTTGGTATTCTGACCTGTACCACACGTAATCACAATATAATGTCAAATCGTAATAATAACTGGGTATAATCTATCATCTTACATGTACTACTATCACATATATATTATGCAAGTTTGGTATTCTGACTAATCATATGTGACATTTTAATTATATGAATCATAACAAAACTTGTATAATAATATTTCGTATCATATTAGTAAAAATTATCTAAACAACAATCATATGAAATAATATATGAGGTTCGTCACCCTCAGCCCTTCAACACCAATATCATATCATATTTATTCCTTATAACAGTCAACATGTATCGAATTTACACCATTATTCCATTAAAAAAAGCTCATCAACCCATCCTCCCCTGCAGAGTATCATACCTCCACCAACCTGAATCTAAGTACCCTGTCTTTCTTGCATATTTATACATTTTATAATGTCCTATCATATTTGAGCAGTTGTATCATACTCAATCTCAATTACACTATATATGTAAAACTTATATATAAAACAAAATAGTAAAATCCACAGTATGCAACAACATGATTAAACAATGTGCACTAACTAAAACAAAAACTACACATTAAGCTTACTTGTAATGACCAATATGCCCGCACTTTATAATATATAATTTTAATTACATTTTCATAAAATTTTATATACTTCAAGTGAGACATTTTGTCTCAAACAAATGAACACAACGTGAAAATTCACTATTTTCATTTCAATGTGTAAGATAATTATGACGACAACCTTTTAGAAGTCAAGCTGTAAATATTATCAAAATACAAATATATCATAAATTTTATAAGTTTTGAACAACAAAAAATTT
>NW_018164581.1:220621-224873 GCF_001263595.1 Phalaenopsis equestris
ATATATATATACATTGCAAGCTAACGTTTCTAATATTGCATACATTAGAAACTAGTCTGTAAATAAATAAAATAATAATAATTTTTTATAAAACAAAATTGATCTTAGAGTTCTAACTAATTTTATTTGGTTCATCATAGAGGTATCAAATTATTCCCACAAGTCGACTCAACCTAAACCCAACTCAAAAAATTTAGGCTTGGGTGACCTGACTAATATTCTGCTCGGGTTCAGGTTGACGAACCTAACCCGCTTAATTTTTTAGATCAGGTTTAGGTTGACCAGTCAAGTCTAAAATGACTCGAAATTAACCCACCAACTCGAAAATGACTCGAAATTGACCCGTCAACTTTTATTTTACTTAAAATCGACTTATCGATCCTGAATTGAGCAGAA
This sequence comes from Phalaenopsis equestris, assembly GCF_001263595.1. Lineage (NCBI taxonomy): Eukaryota > Viridiplantae > Streptophyta > Magnoliopsida > Asparagales > Orchidaceae > Phalaenopsis > Phalaenopsis equestris. Next base: position 221,018 of record NW_018164581.1, read on the forward strand.
ATTGCCTTAATTTTAACCGAAATAAAAATTTTCCTTATGTTAAACGTGTCTGATTCATGTTGAAGTGTTGAATGCAGGTTGGGTTCGGGTTTGCGGATTATAGGCTGGTCGAGTTTGGGTTGGGAATTTCAGACCATATAATATTTCAATCGGATTTGGGTCATTTTTTTTTAGTCGGGTTAATTTCAAGTTGAACCGAACCCAACCCATTTACCCAAATTGACACCTGTAGTTCATCATTCTATTATTAAATAAACTAAAAAAATCAGTCCATCTCAAATGAAAAATAAGGGAAAAAAAATAGATATGAAAATACATAGAGAAAAATGGATTTTTTTTCCTTTTCTCATATTTATTTGCTATCTTATTTTCCTTATTTTTGAAAAGTACTTTTTTAAACATTTTTTTAATAAATCCAATATTTATAACTAATTGGTAAAACCGTATTCTCAAAACCAATACTAAAATTTAAATTTTGATTGAAAGGGGAAAGAAAAATCTATTACAAAAAAAAAATTAAATTAAATTAAATTAGGTTTTTTTAATTAAAGGAATAATTTTCACTACTGCCCATTAACATTTGCATTACAATCTTTTAGAATAGCGGTGCGTCGCGGACAAAAAGTCTCACATCGGCTAGGTGTATGACCAAAAAACAGTATTTAAGTCCTGAGTTGTCCACCACTCCGAAGAGCTCTTTTGGGAGATGATAAGTGGTATCAGAATAGATTACTGCCTACCAGGTGTGTGGATTCTCGATGGTCCAGTGGGACCCTCGAAGGAGCAGATCCGTTACGAGGGCGTCAAGTGATTAGGAGGAGGAGAATATCACGGACAACAAGTCCCACATCGGCTACGTGTAGGGCCAAAGAGCTCTTTTAAGAGGTGACAGATGGGTCAATTTAAAAATCATACGTGCTAAGCATTGGAAATACTAACAAGACGTGGTCAATTATATAATTATTTCAAAGTCGGGCCCGACTCAGATTATGACAAGCTAACAAACTAACATAATTAATGCTTTGAACTGCGTCCTCTTTCCATTAAATTAAAAAGGCATTTACATTCAGGCCACCCAACTTTTATGTAAGAGGTCATGCATGCACAAGAGAAAATAGTATAGATATAATATCTATTGATCAAGTTTGCATCCCTTGTTACATAGATGATAGATTTTCTTCTATTTATAGATGATTGTTTCTATAGTATAAGTGGTGTGCAAAACTATATATACATAAAACAAAATCATACAACAAATAAACAATCAAATATGGTACAATTTACGTGGTTCAGTGCAAATCTTCCTATGTCAACGGGGAGATTTTATTCCGCCATCATAGTGGAGAGAAGGAAAACAGAATGCCTAAATAGGATTACAACTCCACACATAAAACTCAACCATATTCTCTCTTATAAATAAGAGAGGATTGGGACATACTAATAAAAAAATGAGAAATTTATACCCTTTTACAAATAAGCTTCTAATACAACAATCACATAATCTCTCATTTTCAGATAAGTGGGAGATGACCAAAATGAGCTCCAACACTAAAATGACTACATCAAGTTAGTTATATAAGTACTCCCCCTCCCAAAGGGATCATGCCTTGTGTAGTTCTTCAAAATTTTTGAATGAGCAATAAAAATAAGTGAATGTTCACTAAATGCCTAAAATAGATGAACTTCTAGATTGGTAATACCTTTGTGAGCATATCTTATGCATTCTATTTTGTATCTATCATCTTCAACAGAATATTATATCATCAATGAAAAAGTAACATCTCAAATCAACGTGTATGCTAAGGGCATGATCAACTGGATTTGTGGTCAAGAATATTCTTACTTTTTCAGAGTTTCTGCAAAGACCTTTGATCAACTCCCAAGTCATTCAGTAGGCCCTAAATCCATATCGCTTCATTCATCGCCTCTATGATTGTCATGCACTTAGCCTATGTTGTAGATAAGAAAATAATAGACTGAAGAATTGATCTCTAATTGACTAAACCTCATACCAATGTGAAGAAATAGTCAGTCATAGACCAACGCCTATCTATATTACATGAATAGTCTGAATTAGTGTAGTATGCACATAAAACAATAATAGATGACTACCTCACAAACACCAAGTCAATATCAAGTGTACATTTCATATGCCTCAAAGTACTCTTTACTTCCTTCTATTATATCCATCCTGAATCAAGCATAAACCTGTTCACAACTCCAGTCGCTTTTGCAAAGTATAATCTAGTATAAACTATTAAATATATTAGACTGCCCTACACTAGAACAATGAATCAATCACATATTTTTTCTCTCGTAGCCATCTTTAAGACACTAATCTAAACTCAACTAAAAATGGGATGCAATGGGTAAACTAATCATGTTGCCCAAGTTTTAATCCCAAATTCTTAAGTACCTTCCAAACATATGCTCCTTATGAGCGCCAAACATTTCCAGCTGGCTTATCTCTAAGAATCTCCATGCTCATGTGTGTGTGTGTGTGTGTGTGTGTGTGATATATATATATATAATGAGTTTTATTTTTAAATAATTTAATTGACCACAAGGCAATAAAGATTACAATAAATTAAAATTAGTAATTTAAAACATAGTAAATTATATTGAATTCTACTAAAATAAATATTTTAAATTAAATATTAAGATTTATATCTTGTCCTACACTTAACATCCCACGGTTGTGTTACTAGGGCTGTTAAAATGGATCAATGTTCGTGAACAACCCGTGTTCGACTGGATAAGAAATGAGCCAAACACAAATATATTTTTTGAGTCAATATATAAACGAGTCAAACACAAACAATGATATTTTTTAACAAAACAAACAAAAGACTAGCCTGGGCTCGCCCAAGCTCAGCCCGTTTACACCTCTAACAACTATGCGACTAGGATTGTCAAAATGACATTTTGTTTGCGAACAGTTCATGTTCAACTCTCTAATCAAATGATTCAAACATGAGTCAAACATGAACAAATTTTTTTTGTTCAAAATATAAATGAGTTGACCACAAGCAGTGGTATTTTTTGACGAGCCAAACACGAGCTGAGCCCAGGCTCACTCGTGTTCGGCTCGTTTACAACCCTAACCATAGTCCTATGCCTACGCGCCATAGACTGGTGCCTCGGTGCCTAAAGCCCTACTTTAAAAGTGGCATGTCATACAAATAACTTAGAAAAAGGGTGTTAGCATTGTAGGGCCTAGGCACTAGAGCTTAGTGCCTAGGTGCCATATTCCAGTGCCTAGGGACCAAGTCATTTATACGATTATATTTTATCATTTAACAAAGGGAGACTATTTGCTTTACCAAATCATTGAGGGCTGGGTCTGGTCATTGTGGAGAGTTTTATTTACTTTCTTAAGTGTGGAGAGATTTTTGTGATGAGTGTGAGAGGAATTTTAGAGCATCCTGCTTGTGCAATCTTAATAAACTTGTGAAGGAGGAAAGAAGACAGGTGTACACTCCTAAGTTTTTTCCATCGTGTTTTTCATTCCTAACTCTTTCTTTAATTGATATGATGGAAAAAGTGTTTGTTGTTTCAAAGCCAGAGTAGTGACTAGATTTCTCTTTCTCCTTTTGATTGGTAAGTTAGTAATTTTGTGTTTAACTTTTAAGATGTGATTAAACCAGAGTTTTGTAGTGGTGATGTGTTAACCTTCTAATTTTAATTTATTATCAATCTGGATAACTGATTAGTTAAATTTTGTTGTGATCTACTTAGGTGGGAGTAGAGTAGATGAACAATTAAGTTAACTCACACCGACTTGGCAGGATAAGAATATTGTTTTTTGGTTAGTGCCAACATAATGATAAATATTAAGTCCGAGGAAATTGACTTA
>NW_018164581.1:224973-227881 GCF_001263595.1 Phalaenopsis equestris
AAAGATTACAATAAATTAAAATTAGTAATTTAAAATATAGTAAATTATATTGAATTCTACTAAAATAAATAATTTAAATTAAATATTAAGATTTATATCTTGTCCTACACTTAACATCCCACGGTTGTGTTACTAGGGCTGTTAAAATGGATCAATGTTCGTGAACAACCCGTGTTCGACTGGATAAGAAATGAGCCAAACACAAATATATTTTTTGAGTCAATATATAAACGAGTCAAACACAAACAATGATATTTTTTAACAAAACAAACAAAAGACTAGCCTGGGCTCGCCCAAGCTCAGCCCGTTTACACCTCTAACAACTATGCGACTAGGATTGTCAAAATGACATTTTGTTTGCGAACAGTTCATGTTCAACTCTCTAATCAAATGATTCAAACATGAACAACTTTTTTTTTTTGTTCAAAATATAAATGAGTTGATCACAAACAGTGGTATTTTTTGACCAGCCAAACACGAGCTGAGCCCAGGCTCACTCGTGTTCGGCTCGTTTACAACCCTAACCATAGTCTTATGCCTACGCGCCATAGACTTGTGCCTCGGTGCCTAAAGCCCTACTTTAAAAGTGGCATGTCATACAAATAACTTAGAAAAAGGGTGTTAGCATTGTAGGGCCTAGGCCGTAGAGTTTAGTGCCTAGGTGCCATATTCTAGTGCCTAGGGACCAAGTCATTTATACGATTATAACTTTTAAGATGTGATTAAACCAGAGTTTTGTAGTGGTGATGTGTTAACCTTCTAATTATATTTTATTATCAATCTGGATGACTGATTAGTTAAATTTTGTTGTGATGTACTTAGGTGGGAGTAGACTAGAGGAACAATTAAGTTAACTCACACCGACTTGGAAGGATAGGAAAATTGCTTTTTGGTTAGTGCCAATGTAATGATAAATATTAAGTCCGAGGAAATTGACTTAATTTAATGAACTAAACCTACATGATTTCTAAACCTTATTAGACGCCCAAGTGGGAATAAAGAGGAGATCTGTTCATGATTGTCACCAATAAATTTCATCACATAGTTAAACTCAGAATCCTAAATATTTGATTTAGGGAAGAATTCTTTAATTGAAAAAAAATCTCACTGCATTCTCACTACTTTCATCTATCTTTTACTTTTTTCAAAAATTAGGAATATGAACTTTAAAATCATTAAATTTCAAATATTTTAGTTTAGACTTAAAACTAGAAGGCTAAAACTGTTTCGGAATTGGAAATTAATAACTTCCCCGTGGCATTGATATACAGACTCCAATTCTGTATATTACTTGTCCAACACTAATACTTACATGATTGTTGGTTATTCACAACATTTCGGGCATATCATACTATTAAAAGGGTGTAATACAAAGAGTGAAGTCACTCTCTGTGGCATGGTGTAAAGGTTGAGTAACTTTGTGAGATTAAGTGCGGGTGTCTGAGAAGATTGTGAGGGTGAGTGCGAGAAAAATAAGCTGTAAAAACTTCTCAGCTTTACGGCTGCTTCATCCTACAGAGCTTCTTCAACATGCAAAGCTTACACGACAATTATACAAAGGTATGATTCAAAATTTCTGATTTCATTAACTTTATAAAGCACTACAGAAAGAATATACTCCCTATAACATAATGTCAGAATTGGCTACATGCAGACGACAAATGTATAGTCCTGATTTCATCTGATGCACCTCCAACAAATCAAAGTTAGCATACCACTTTGGCCTCGTCACATTCTAGAACCCTAGAATGATAAAATGTAGAATTAAAATTAATATAAAATATTTTTCTTCCACTTAGCATAATCAAAGTTAGTTATCGTGTTTTTGAATACCACTTTGGGTCAGGCTCAGCTGGTGTTCGGTTATTAAAAAATATTACTGTTCTTAATCGATTCGTTTATATTTCGAACACAAAAAATGTGTTCGTGTTCAGCTCGTTTACTAGCGAGCCGAACACAAATTGCTAGTGAACAAAAAGTCATTTTGCAACCCTAATCACTCAACCGCAAGATGTTAAGGGTTGGGGCAATATTTAAATCTTATTGTTTATATTAAAACATAATTTAATAATTTATTCTATTTTTTTAATAAATAATTTTAATTTATTAGATATCTTTGTAGCCTTGTGTGTGTGTGTGTCTATACATATATATTATAATTGATGAGTAGTATATCGAGCTAAAATGAGCTAAATATGAACAAACAAATATTTGTTCTTGTTCGGCTCGTTTATATATCAAGCACCAAGAAAGTGTTCATATTCGGCTCTTTAACTTAATAAACGAATCGAACACGATCTGTTTGCGAATAACGAGCCGTTTTGACAGCCTTATATACCACACAAACTGCAATCTAGAAACCAATTTTTTTCTCTTTGTGATGATTCAAACCTTGAAAACTCGGTTATAAGATGGGAAAGGCAGCACTATTTGACTCAAAGTTCTTCAACCATCGTTGACCAAATAACGGAACTCAATTATAAATTTTCTTCATTGAAGTCAAATGCATTAATTCGAGTTTGAAGGAGAGCCACACGCTTTGACTCGGTCGGTCTTTTCCATTTTTAAATGTTTTGCAACACTAATTAATGTAGAAATATGGCCAAATGAAATGCAGTTGGGATCAATTATAATCAGATATAAATTAGCATGTAGGATAGATTTTAAAATTCATTAAATTTATTTGAAACCATTATTATAAATAATCAATTAATTTTTATCATTTATTCATTTTAAAACAAAATTTAAAATTATTAAAATACATTTTAATTAATTTATAGTAAAAAAATATTCACATAATATCTTGGATTAGAGGTGTAACACGAGCGAGCCCAGGTTCAGCTCGTGTTCGGCTCGTTTATATTTCAAGCTCAAAAAGTGTGTTCGTGTTCGACTCGTTTGCTTAGCG
>NW_018164581.1:228555-239266 GCF_001263595.1 Phalaenopsis equestris
ATATATGATTAGTGGTATTTCGAGCCAAAACGAGCTGAACACGAACGAACAAATATTTATTCGTGTTGTTCGTGTTCGGCTCGTTAACTTAGCGAACGAGCCGAACACGATCTTTCCGCGAACAACAAACCGTTTTGACAGCCCTATCTTGGATTATAACAATTTTTTAAAATTATGTAATTATTGCATATTTAAGAGATTAAATTTATTAAAAAAAATGACTTTGACGTAATGTAAGAGGCCTCTCATTCGACTCCTCTATGCAGGACGCGTGTAAACACCTAGAAGGAGTATTCTTTTGAAAATTATTAATACATTTAATTTGTCTAATAAATAAATTTATCTAAATTCCAGTTATCTGCAGACTATTTTCTATCCAACGGCTTAAAATAGAGCTGATAATTCTAGCTAAATGAATAATAAGCAATATGAATATTTTATTCAAACTATAAGGGATAGAGAGATTAACACGAAGACTTTTCGCCTCTTTAACAATCCCTTATTATTTAATGATTAATACTTTGAACTATAATAAGATTTTTATTAAAAAGCGACAAAATATTAAGTTCTTATAATCCATTTTAGAAAAAAAAATTATGACTAGAATTAGTTTCCTTGGCTCCAAAGTCTTGTTTAGTTTTATAAAAAGTTGACTAATTCAACAACTTAATTTTAGACACAGTTCTTCGTATTTGCGTGGCACATCTCAGCTTTTATGGTGCACGCATAACACTCAAATCTTTAATATCAGATCAAAAATATCATTATTACCTCTTTTTAAATGTGAAATACATATATTCATGCCATAAAATTAAAGCACCAAAAAGGTATATATATATATTTATATTTATATGTAAATATGAAAGTTTAGAGGTGAGATATGTAAATACATAAGAATTGTGTGATAAATACATAAGTTTACTTCTTATAATCATATATAATATATTCAACTATGAGTAAGTTTATATTTATGAGATATTCATAATAATTGCAAATCCACATCATAGACCATTTAAACGTACGTTTCGAGCATGCAGCAAATATGAAACCAAAAGGATAAAAGTATGCGGAAGGAACCATCGCGCCATTTAGAAAGGTCTTCTTCAACGTACCGTAGGCGCAAATTGAATTCTCTCACTCCTTCCTTTATATATATACCCCAATGCCTGCATGGGAACTTACTTCCTCCATTCGTAGCATCAAGATCTCATGCGAAGCAGCTCTGAAAAACAGAACAGAGGAAGAAGAAGGAAAGGGAGAGAAACTATACACTAAAAACTCTCTCTCTCTCTCTCTCTCTCTTAAAGCCCGTTTGAGGCAGCTTATTTGGTGCGGTAGTGCTTTGAAAACACACTTGTCCTGTTTATAATAGCCACCGCACCTAACTTATCAATAAATTATTCAATAAGCTGCATCTGCCCCCAAACAGACCTTAACTTCACCATGAAACACTTTCTCATCCTCTGTCTATTATCTCTTTCCTTCACATATTTGGCTCTCTCTTCTTCCTCTTCTTACTCTGAGATTTCGAAGTTCAAAGGCATAAACAGAAGAGTTCTGAAGGAGTGTCCTCATTTGAATCCTTATCTCTCCATTAATGTCAGCATGAGCTCGATGCTGCCGGACGAAGGAAACATAACTGTAACTGTGAGCGGGGTGCTTGATACTGATGAGTCTGATTGGATAGCCATGATCTCGCCTTCCAATATTGAGTAATGATTCATACTTTCTCGTTAATTTTCTTAAAGTACAATTCATCCTTCATTTTGTTTTTTTTATTAATATAACAGTTATTTTATTATTAAAAACAGTAAAAGTGGCGGCTTAGGATTTTTTTTTATAATTTTTTATATGAAAGCTAATTAAATATTAGGTACCGTTCACACGTACCTATGTTTAATGGCTTTGATTACGAGAAAAATTTGCATACATAAGACGTACGCAGTGTCATATACGTTAGTAAGATTATTCATGGGTGTAAATCCTGTAACTTCTCTGTAACCTACCTGTAACCTTCTAGTAAATTCCGCGCTTTTGTTTTCATATATTTATAAGTTACAGGTAAGTTACAAGGAGGTTACAAGAGGTATAATGCGGATATAAGCCCCCAATAACCTCTGAATAACCTCCCTGATGTACGCAGCACTACGTACGTCTTGCGTATGCAAATTTTTCTCATAAATTACAAGGCGGTTATTATTATTATTATTTACAAATGGGAAAATCTGCATGTAATAATTTTGGTGCATCCATACACACAGCGATAAATATATTTGTTAATTTTTTCTAACCTTCAATTATAATGATGTGCAGCGTGAAGGATTGTCCGTTGAACGCGGCAATGTACGCACAAACTGGAGATCTGAGCGATCTGCCGCTTCTGTGCCATTATCCAGTGAAGGTAATTAATTAGTAAACACATTAATTTAATAATTTTTAATTCTTAACAAGATATTCATTGAACATGCCATAATTTTAAAGTTAATTAATTGGGAACTACAATTAATTTATATATTCCATGGCATTATTCAATTCAAAACGAATGTGGAAATAGCATTAATTAATTTAAAAATTAGGTATATTGACTCCCAAAACAATTAAATATGTGTTAGCGCAGTTAAATAGATCTATCAATATGTTTAATTTGGATTTAAAGGTAAGATTAATTACAGTAATTAATGAATGATTTGAATGTTAAAACACAGGCACAAAAAATGAGCAATGATCCCTCCTACCTGAGCTGCAACAAAACAGAATGCAAGCATTATGGAGAAGACAACGAGTGTTTGATAGAAACCTGCAGTGGTTCTGTTACATTCCATTTTGTGAATATTAGAACTGAGTTAGAGTTTGTGTTCTTCGCTGGTGGTTTTGATGTCCCGTGCATACTCAAGAGATCAGCTCCAATTGGTTTTGCAAACCCCAATCAACCATTATATGGCCATCTTTCCAGTGCTGGTTCTACTGGAACAACAGTATGTGTTTATTTTCTGCATGTATGTAATTTAATTATCATGTGTGATTAACTTTATAAATGGTGGATATGGATTTGTTTGTCATGAGCAGATGAAATTAACTTGGGTCAGTGGAGATGGGAAGCCCCAACAAGTTCTATATGCGGATGGGAATTCATCAACTTCTGTGGTTACAACATTTAAACCACAGGATATGTGCAGTGAGCTTCTTTCCTTTTTTCAGTCCCCCATTTAGGGGCAATATTTGATTTTGCATAGTAACTAGTAAACTTTTTAATCAAAAGAGTTTAGGAGGGAAACTTCAAATTACACTTGTATTCAGATCAGTTAGTTGGACATCTGTTTATAAGTTGTAAGTTCCCTCTGATCTGGGGTTCGAATCCCCTTAAGTGTAAAGTGTGATACTCAAATTCTTAGGCGCATGAAGAATGATCAGGGCTCGTATAATAGCATACGACCATTCCTCTTGAAATTTTAATACACACACACACACACACATATCCCAAGTGTAAAGTGTGATACTCAAATTCTTAGGCGCATGAAGGATGATCAGGACTCGTATAATAGCATACGATCATTCCTCTTGAAAGCAGTTGTCTTACTATGAGATAGCAAACTTAGTATGTTGTTAAATAAATAAATTATTAGAATTAATTATTTGATTAATCATTAATTAATTCATGTTTTTAGGTGACCTAAGTCCTGCTAAGGATTTTGGATGGCATGATCCTGGATATATCCATTCAGCCATAATTACAGGACTCCAACCTTCCACTTCCTACTTCTACAGATATGGAAGGTAACACTATCTATTAATTGAACTTATTTATAATACAAATTAATTAGTTTGTGTTTTATAGCTAAAAAACTAGTTAACTAAAATAAACTCATTTTATTTTGAGTTTATATTATTTATTATTTTCATCAAGTAACTCTTTCATCATATATTAACCTTGATTTTCTTATTTTTTTTCCAAATAAAGTGACTCTGTTGGATGGAGTAAGGATATCAAATTCTCAACACCCCCAGCAGCTGGAGCAAATGAAACTACATTTTTAGCTTATGGAGATATGGGAAAAGCTCCTAGAGATCTATCAGTTGAACACTACATACAGGTATGAATGTTCTTATGCCTGTTAATTTCATGTCATACATCATATATTCAGAAGATTTATAAAACAGTTGTACATAATATAATGTGGCTACCTAATTATTAAATTCAAACAACTTAAATAATGCTGATCAATGATATTAATTGATAAATTGCAGCCAGGATCAATATCTGTAGTGGAGGCCTTGACTGATGAAGTTGCAGCTGGGAAAATTGATTCAATTTTACATATTGGGGACATAAGTTATGCAACTGGATTTTTGGTGGAGTGGGATTTCTTCCTCAATCTTATTACTCCTGTGGCTGGCCAACTTTCCTACATGACAGCTATAGGAAATCATGAAAGGTAAGCTTTAATTCATTTAAATTTCTTCTCAATCTGATAAAATATATTTTGGTTATGTTATCATTTAGATAATAAAAATTAAATGATATTTAAGGTTGAATTTTTCTTATAAATCCAATTTTAACATATAAAAAGATGATGTAACCTTGTATGTTTATAAGTGCATAATATGTAGTAAATACATTGTATTTACATGACATGATGAGGGATTATATGTATTATAGGGACTATCCAGACTCTGGTTCTGTGTACGTTACACCAGACTCAGGTGGAGAGTGCGGTGTTGCTTACGAGAGCTATTTTCAAATGCCTACGAGTGCAAAGGATAAACCATGGTACTCTTTTGAACAAGCTACCGTTCACATAACAGTTGTATCAACAGAACATGACTGGACTGAGAATTCTGAACAGGTAAATAATAAAATTAGAAATTAAGAAAAAAAATACTACTTTCTTATGATTATGTATGCATGGAATTTGAGTATGATAAAATATATTTAATGAATTTTATTTTATTTATTTAATTTTTGCAGTATGCTTGGATTAAAAAAGATTTGGCATCTGTTGATAGACTAAAGACTCCCTGGCTAGTTTTTACTGGGTAATTACTTAAATTTTGTTCCATTTTTATTTCATAATATTTGTTGATGATAAAATAAGCTTAGTAGCATATCATGTTAATCTTTATTTGTTAATGATAGAATATGTTTTTCAGCATATTATATTAATATTTTGATATATAAAACATAATAATAAAATACAAATTCTGTCTAATTCCAATATAAAGATTAAAAGTGAAGTGATGTATTGAGGGGTTATATTAATTCCAATTAGTAATAATACTTCTATTTCCATTAACACATATGTTCTTGATATTGATGATGGAATAATGTGCAATTTATAATACAATATTTAATTACTACTAAAAAATAGTCAAACTAATTGTACTGCTAGCATTCAAGGGTGCCCTAAACATGATAGAACATTCAATGGACATTGATTCTTAATTATCATAAAATCAAGTTCCATTTCATCAATATATTATAATTAATAATATAACTTAATTATTTATTTTCTAAATATTATATTTCAATGATTCATTTCATTTCATTAATGCATTTAACATGTTAATTAAGAGTCATCTTGAAAATTAACATGCATTTTTTTTTCTTTGGTAATTATAAATTACAGGCACAGACCAATGTATTCATCTCAGGATAGCATTCTTCCAAGTGTAGATTCAGGCTTTGTTGACTCAGTTGAGCCTCTCCTAATGGAACATAAAGTAAGGTTAAATACTATTTCATCTTATATATATATATATATATATATATACTAAATTATAAGATTTACTTGATAATTGAGTTAAAAAAGGATAATTTTTTTTTATAATGCTAATTTATAATTAAATATTACAGGTGGACTTGGCATTATTTGGGCATGTGCATAACTATGAAAGAACCTGTGCAGTTTATAAAAATGAATGTAGGGGAATGCCAATAAAAGACAGTAATGGAGTGGATGCTTACTATAATGGTAATTATACAGCTCCAGTTCATGCAGTCATTGGAATGGCTGGGTTCAAGCTTGATATCTTTCCAAGCCAAGTAAGTACTTTTAGCTTAGTTTTTATTATATTATACTTTATATTTTACAAACTTTAAGATATATAGATTTATATTTACATTTGTGCCTTCACTAATAATGTTTTGTATTATGTCTGTAGGTTGATAATGTATGGAGCTTAAAGAGGATTTCTGAATATGGTTACACAAAAGTTCATGCCACAAAGGAAAAGTTAAGCTTTGAGGTAAGGCTTGGGGTTATTTGAACTTCATACAATTACCTACCTTGAACTTCACTAATTAATTAAATTAATTAAATAAATGCCTTTGCCAAGAGTCTCATCGAACTTGTTAATTGGCATCATTTTCCAAATATCTAATTAATAGATGTTATATAAATGTGTGTTACATGTACTTCAACCTTTTGGTTGGTATCCACGGTATAAGACCCCTCAGGTAGGGGGTTCAAATCCCCTCTAACATAGTTGGCCTATGAAGGTGGTACTCGAATTGTTAGGCACATTAAGTGTGGTTGGAGGCTCGTATAATATCCTCTCATCATTTATTTTTTAAATATATATATGTATGCATATAGGCACAGTTAGCCTTAAGGAGGTGGTACTTGAATTGTTACACATTAGGTGTGCCTAAAGGCTCATACAACAGCCTCTTACCATTCCTTTTTACTATATATATATATATATATATATAATCTCATTTTTAATCTAATTTCTTAATGTTTTAATGGCAACAGTTTGTGAATTCAAAAACAAGGGAAGTGAGAGATAGCTTCTACATCACCCAAGAGACAAAGTAGTTGGTGCCATTGAGGGAAATATCAACATCAAATCTTCTATTAATTACATGTACTATATTGTAATAAAAATGGGTAGATGCATAAGAAAATTATTTTATTTTGTACAATTTGTAAAACAAAGAATTTCATTTTCTTTGTGGTGGGGTAGTTCAGGATGATTTTCTTCTGAACATGTTGATGTTGAACAGCATTTTTTGATATTTGATGTTAAATAAAATTTCATTTTATACAAGAAATTTTATGTTTCCATTATATAGAAAATCTGAAATTATTGAAAAATACATGGCTTGCAGCAACAACAGGGTATAATTCATATTAGCCAGAGGTAAAATTTGGCATCCCAGCAGCATAACCACACCAAAGATGCTGCTTATTCTTGGAACATTTACATACACACCACTCAATTCCTATGTATTTATTTACATATCTGACACCTAAGCTTCAATTGGTACATATATGCCACTCCTTATGAATAGATGAAAATGTGTACTCACTTTTTATAAATTTAAAAAAAGTTGAATTTTTTTTCATGTGATATGAAATATTTGGGTGGTATAAATGTAAAAAAAATAAGATACGTAAATACATAGGAATTTGGTGATATGTATGTAAATTCCCATTGTTTATGTGGCATGGGACCTTACCAGGAATACAAATTGTTTTGAAAGATAACTCTAACTGCTTCTATTTATTTGCATTCTTCTTGGCTACCATAACTCATTTTTGAGCTATATAGATTTAAGGTTTCAAATATGGTAAGGCAAAATTATTAATTGAGGGTAAACAAATTGGAAAGACGACTAGAGTTGCAAATGAGAGTTTAATAAGTTATTCGTGGCCCGGCTTAAGTAAAGCTTGTTCATTATCATTTGATTAATCAAACGAGATTGAATTTTTTGACAAGTACTCAATTACTAAATGAACAAGTGTCAAGAGTTTGCTATTTACTTCATTTATATTTATGAATAATATCATTTAAAGCTTATAAACATTGACGATTATAATTTGATTACAACCAATTCATAAGCATATCATTCAAATGTTTATCGGCTCATCAAGCCTTATTTAAAATGGATTATTTACTTTTCCCAACAAAATGCTCTTATAAAATTTAAGGCAATTAAAGCTCGATCATTGCTTAATTATAGCTCATTTACTTTTTTTGTAAATAAGTTGTTATTTAATGAGCTCGATAATCTCAATAAGAAGAGAACCCAAATATTTTATGAATAGAGCCCAAACATGTTGTGCAAAACGATGTGGAAAATAAACTCACACAACAAATAAACCAACTACATTGCAATTTACTAGGTTCTACATAAATCCACCTACGTCCATAGGGAGAGGTTATTCCACTATCAATAGGTGAGAAGAAAGAAAAAATTGGCAGAATTAGAGTTACAACTCAACACAAACCCCAAAGCCTCAATAATCCCTCCTACATGTATTTATGAAGAATTTAATAATATCATTTAAAGCTTATAAACATTGACGATTGTAATTTGATTGCAACCGATTCATAAGCATATAATTCAAATGTTTATTGGCTCATCAAGCGTTATTTAATATGGATTATTTACTTTTGCCAACAAAATGCTCTTATAAAATTTAAGGCAATTAAAGCTCGATCATTGCTTAATTATAGCTCATTTACTTTTTTTGTAAATAAGTTGTTATTTAATGAGCTTGATAATCTCAATAAGAAGAGAACCCAAATATTTTATGAATAGAGCCCAAATATGTTGTGCAAAACGATGCGGAAAATAAACTCACAAAACAAATCAACAACCAACTACATTGCAATTTACTAGGTTCTACGCACATCCACCTACATCCATAGGGAGAGGTTATTCCACTAGGAATAGGTGAGAAGAATGAAAAAAATGCCATAATTAGAGTTACAACTCAACACAAACCCCAAATCCTCAATAATCCCTCCTACAAAAAAGAGAGGATTATGACAAACAAACTAGAACTACTTCAAACATATGAAGATCATATAATTAGATCTCCTACAATTAGGTTTCATACTATAAAAAAGATTATACAATTAGATCTCCTCAACTTACGTTAGCAAATATCAATCTTCCTAATTATAAGCGATTTCATACTTTCCATCACAATCTCCACCTTAAATCTCACTTTCAGATAAGCAGGAGATGACCAAGATGAGCTCCAATAACATAACTACTGGACCAAGATGGTTGCCTACATACCCCTCCTTACGGGATCAAGCCTCACATAGTTCCTTAAAATGCCCGAGTGGTAATCAATTATGAAATAGGATGTTTACCATAACAATATGTGAACTTTTGGACATATAGTACTTCATGAGCATATCTACTAGATTCTCATTTGTATCTACTTCAACATATTAATAACATCATCAATCAAGTTTTAAACAAAGTGGTACTTCACATCAATGTGCTTGATCCTCACATGATGAACTGGGCTTGTGACCAAGAATATTGCATTTTTACTATCACAAAACACCGTCATCGACTCCTTATCAACTCGTAAGTCATCTAGTAGGCACTGCATCTATATATCTTCATTCCTCGCCTCCGCGACTGCCATATAGTCAGTCTTCATAATAAACAAAGCAACAATAGAGTAAACCAATCTCCAACTGTCTGAACCTTCTGCTAATGTGAATAAATAGCCAGTCGTAGACCTACACCTATTCATATCACATGCATACTCTGAATTAATATAGTCTACACACAAATCAATAATAGATCACAATCTCTCAAACACCAAGCAACATTAAATATACCATTCAGGTACCTCAGAATACTCTTCACATTCTGTCAATGATTCTTTCCTAAATCATGCATAAAAATGCTCACAACACCAACCGCTGGTGCAATGTCTAATCTGGTTCATACAACGACGTACATCAAACTACCCAATGCACTGCTATAAAGATATGAACTCAATTAAAAGTGAGTTGAAATTGGTAGACTCACAACCTTGCTCGAGCAAACAACACCAAACTTCTTTAAAACCCTCTAAACATATGCTCCATGCCAAGAATATTATGAGCTTCACCCAACTCCCTCATCTCAAAATATTTGGACAATTTCTTCATCATCTTATCAACCTCAACCAGACAAGTAGATACAATCAACAAGTCATCAATATATAGAAGCAAATAGATGAACACACAATTAGCTAACTTTTTAAAATATGCACAATAATTGTATTGATTTCTCGTGCACTCCTATCCCAGCATGAACTGATCAAACTAATTATATACCCCTAATGTGGTGACTACTTTAAGAACTTATCCAATATAAACTTCTTTAACACCTACTAAACATATGCTCCATGTGAGAGCTAAACCTTTCCAATGTCTTATCACTGAGAATTTCCATGCTAAACATCTTGCAAGCTTCTCCCAACTCCCATCTCAAAATATTTTTATAATTTCTTAATCATCTTATCAACCACAATTAGACAAGCAGATACAATCACCATGTCGTCAATATATAGAAGCAAACATATGAACTCACCATTGGCTAACCTTTTAAACTACACACAATGATTGTATTGAGTTCTCGTGTACTCATGTCCCATCATGAACTGATCAAACTGCTTATACCACTGATGTGGTGACTACATTAACCCGGATAAGGACTTATCCAACATGTCGTCAATATATAGGAACAAGCAGATGAACTCACCATTGGCTAACCTTTTAAAATACACACAACGATTGTATTGAGGTCTAGTGTACTCATATTCCATCATGAGCTAATCAAACTGCTTATACCACTAACATGGTGACTACATTAACCCAAATAATGACTTATCCAATTTGTAGATTAAGTCTTTTGAGGCTCCATATTTAGATGTCTACTGCATATCATATGATTCCCCATATCAAAATGCAT
>NW_018164581.1:240983-261624 GCF_001263595.1 Phalaenopsis equestris
CAATACATATGAATCCACCCTATTACTTCTCCACAATAAGGTTGACTTTCAACTTAGAGAAAAGTCTCTTTCCATTCTTCTTCAACTTCGAACAATCATTCTTCCAATGAACAATCTTTAAACAGAAAGCACATTGATTTTTTTCAAGATCGCACCCATGAGACTTGTCGCGCATTTGGAGAAATATCACCGTTGTCATCCTTCAATGCCCAATTTTTTTTCTCAGATCAACAGTGTTGGAAGTATAAGTGTCTCAACCGACTCCATCTTCGTTTACTCATTATCCCTTCGACATAACTCATGGTTCAACAACGCCGCAGTTACCTCATCATAATTCAAGGCCTTTTTCTCATGAATAAGTATCATCGTGAAGTTTCTATACTCATAAAGAAGCGAATTCAATAGAAAAAAATGATTGCCTTTATTTTCAACCTTCCCATGTAGATTTAATAGACTTATCAAAAGCTTTGTAAAATCATTCAAATGTCCATCAATAGTAACCCCATGTCTCATCTGAAACCTATAGAGTCGAAGCTTCATATGGAGACGATTCTCAATGCTTTTCATGAAATATTTATTTTTCAACTTTCTCCACAATTTTTCTTTAGATGTCTCCATCATCACTCCAGATTTGATCTCCTGAGATAAATAATTTCGAATCTAACCCCACACTTCGATTCACAAATAATCTTCTTCTAACATCATTCAAAGATGTTCATCCCTATCAAGAACTTCCTTCAAATTCAAATAACACAATGCATTTATCACCTCACAACAGATGCCAAAATCTTCTTTGTTGTCAAATTTTAACACGTCGATCTTCGCATGGTGTGTAACCACCCGATAAATTCTTTTCCATTGTCATTGTGATGTTGAAGTACCCAATCACATGTTTTTATCGATAGATTTTATTATCGATAGGTCTGACAGATAGACCAACATGCTCCGATCTCTGTCTTGCGTCCACAGCTTCATCAAAATCGCAGCTGCCCGTAAGCAGAATCTGACCAGTTTATGATACCAATTATTGTGCAAAACAATTAAAAAAACAAATTAACAAAACAAATGTACAAATGTAAAAACAACAAATATTGTGATTTATGTGGTTCAACACAAATCCACTCAAGTCCACGAAAAGATGTTCTTCCACTGTGAATAGGTGGGGAGAATAGATAAATTGGATGAATTAAGGTTACAATTCAATTAGGTTATAAAGAGAAAATTAGGTTATACAAATTAGAAGCATTTCAAATATAGGAAAAAACATGAAATTAAATCTTATCTAATTAAGTTTCATAACACAGAAAAGATCATATAATAAAGTTTCCTTAAATTAAGTTACCTAATATCAACCTTTCTAATACGTACACTTTCTAATTTACAACTATTAGATTTAAAATTTTTTATAACAAAATTGAGCTCGAACTGAAGCTCAAACATAATCTTAGAAGCTAAAAACGAACTCGAACTAAACTCGAACAAGCTATTAATAAACGAGCTCAAGCTCAAACAAGTATCTGCTTGGCTCTGTTCAGTATATTTACGGTCCTAAACAAGCTCTTAAAAAGAAAAATCCTTCCGAAGCAAAATACATGCCTAGGAATATCAGAATGCTCTCTAATGCAAAAAAAATAAGACAATCCTACCACCGAAGAAACCGAATTATCATTACTTGTCGCAATATCATTATCTTATAAACATTTTAATACAAAGATTTTCATTTTCTTATGCTAGCCAACTAAGTTTTACACGGTTTATTTAATGTTCATGTTGTTATATATTGACCATAGAATCAACAAAAAAAAAGAGAAATATGATGCTCACAATACATTCATTTAACTGATTTATGTCATGCCCTCTCACAAAATTATTCTCATGTTCCACTTCTGATTTATTCTAATAGTTCAATTGTCTAGCTAAAGAATATTATTAATATAATTAAGATATTTTCCTAAGAGAATATTACCCTTTTAAACCCAAATGCAAATTTTTTAATGAAAAACATGATTAAAACAGTGAACTCATGAGGAAAAACATTCCAAATAGGGGACATAAGAGGTTCTTTAAACTAAAAGACTTGGACCACTTCAGTACTCTCATAGTGAAATTATTCGTGTAATATACTAAATCAGAAGAAATTTACTTCAAAGAAAATATGTAGATAGCAGAAATGCAAATTTTGTTATATATTGACCATAGAATCAACAAAAAAAAAAGAGAAATATGATGTTCACAATACATTCATTTAACTGATTTTATGTCATGCCCTCTCACAAAATCATTCTCATGTTCCACTTCTGATTTATTCTAATTGTTCAATTGTCTAGCTAAAAAATATTATTAATATAATTAAGATATTTTCCCAAAAGAATATTACCCTTTTAAACCCAAATGCAAATGTTTTAATGAAAAAACATGATTAAAACAGTGAACTCATGAGGAAAAACATTCCAAATAGGGGACATAAGAGGTTCTTTAAACTAAAAGACTTGGACCACTTCAGTACTCTCATAGTGAAATTATTTGTGTAATATACTAAATCATAAGAAATTTACTTCAAAGAAAATATGTACATAGCAACAATGCAAATTGAACAAGAAAGTTTGAGGAACTAAATCAGAAGAAATTTACTTCAAAGAAAATATGGAGATAGCAAATTGAACATGAAAGTTTGAGGGCTAAATAAGATTCTTTATAACTTTCAAAGGTGGTTGGCTAAAGGATAATTTCCTATATAATATATTTTAAAAATTCACTAAAGGACACAAATAAGGGATACTATTTAAATTTGACGCATTCTAATTTAAAGTACGAGACATCCAACCTATGATTTTAATTAATTTATATTTCAACTTAATGCTTTGATAAAATGAACCCATCGACAGCAGAAGTCGTCCATTCCAAGTCCTAAGAAGCTCAAATCAGACACTGAGTATGTTAAGAAATTATTAATTAAATGATCAAATAACCTATATTTTTTTTTGCAAACTATACTTTGAGAGCAATCCATGAAGCCAACGATTACTCAATTTTAAGATAAATAAAAATACTTAATTGCTAATAAAATGATTTATAATCAGTTTAATTAATATAGCACTCCATTAAAATATTTAGGATATTAACTAAAATAATCAAAATATTGCACCCAAAAATAAGTAATTGATTATCCTCCACATTAAATAATAATAATAATAAATCTAAACTTAAAATCAGGAACTTAGAGAAATGAAAAATTCAAGAATACAACTCAACATTTGACTTTGATAGACAGCCAGCAGCACTCCTGATACAAAAATGACCCCATCGAAGTAGTCGGTAGGTATATGACATGGTTAATATTAGAAGCTTTATTGGACACTAATAAGAGCTAAAACACAACGGCTAAAAAAAAATTGGAGACCGCAGCCATACAAGACAATAACATGAAACTCCCCGTTGTATAAATAGAAACATATGTTTCAGTGATAATTATCCATATGCAATAATATGCAGTCCAAAAATAATAAATATAAAAAACCATTCAAAAGAGTTTAATACCTGATTTTCCAAAAAAGAGATGAATGAGAATCGTCGACTGCATATTGCATATGTCGTGAAGCACCCTCTGGTCTAAGTTCATCAATCTTAGTCCTCAGCAAATAAATAAGTTCTTTATATCGTGATTGTTTCTTCTTCAGCACTCGTACGAAAGCATGCAGACCGAGAATAGTAATTTCCTTCTTCTTAAGCCGTAAGATTGGTTTTACATTGAAGCGATTTTCCACGCTATGCATCCTCTTCTTAAGGAGTGTGTACATGTACCTAATCAAATGAGCCATGTATCTGAATATGGAAAAGAAACGAGGAAGTTTTACAAACAAACCATTCAATTCCAATGTATTTACATATTGACCTGTAATTTTTACATGCATTCAACTTTACCTTTTACCTCTGCATGAAAAGGTGTAGTTCACTTTTTAAAAGTTAATATGATGGTATTTTTTGAAAAAAATGTGGATGTTACGAATGTAAAAAAAGCAAAATTTAGATATATAAATACATAGAAATTGGGCACTATATATGTAAATTCTCTAAAAAATATTACTCCATAGTTGTTTGCAATATGGTTAAGAAATAAGTGACTACTATGAAAAGCAAAGGGCAAGAAATCAGATTGTTGTGCTCTAGGCATATTAATTGCCAACTTAATCTTTATGAGTCTTGCATGTAGTGCTTCAAGCCGTTGTGCTCGTACTTGATGAATTAGCGTAGAGTGGCGTGTAGCTAAGATGCGGGGCAAAGTATTAAATGGTGTGCCTGAATCTATAGTGGAAAACTTTTCTTCGAAGTGTTAATGTAGTCAAACTGAGCCTTTGTACCCTCCGTTTTGAAGCCCCAAAGCAAGAGTTTCTTAGAACTTGGGCATTGGATGCCCCACAATAAGTTTTGGAGTATTTAGATTAATAATGTTTATAGGCACCTCCAGCGTCTACAAGGATATTGTTCGGTTTCACTTCATCCTTAAAACTTACATACTGCAATCTATATCAAAAGATGAAAAAGAACAAAAGCAGTAATTATTCATTTACAAAATGAGATCCACCATCCCTAAGAAGAGAAAAAAGAGCATGTGACTTGTGTACATGTTTCAACCCAAAAACTCTCCGGTAATGCAATTGAGCACAACAATGAGCTACCTTGTTACTGTCCCTATATGTAAACTAAAAGTGCACCCATCTAAAATGGGTAAGGAACGCAAAATCTAGGCTGCCATGAGGTCGGGTACACCACACTCGATCTTGCACAGTTTGGCAGAAGTGAATTGATGATTTTAGAAAATTCACTCTCAATAACATCCACGGCCCCATAATGTCTCAATTGGTGAGGATATGGGCACTGTTCCAGTGTTCTGTCTGCACTCCAGTCAAATAAATGGTGATCCTTCGCATCTCAAATGAAAACTACTTTGCCAACCAAGTGAAAGGAAAGGAGTACCTATTCACATCGTCTTAAGGGGACGCCATAAGTGGTAATGCGATGGCCTACAAAGCCGACTAGTGTCCCAATGTTTTGGAATGGCAAAATAAAAACCCAATTGAGCAACTCAAGCATGGAGTACGGTAGCCACAAATACAGTGGGCGCGCCAAAAAGTCATCCATGCTCAGCATTATGAACTCCTCAAACAGTTGTGATCTGTGATGCAAAAAAAGTGGGCCAGTGCAATGTTGTGACTTCTGAATCTAGATAGCTCTCTAATATCTCCATCTAAGCTGTCAAACGATGTCACATTAAACCTCCACCTCCTCAAAGTACTGATACCTTCAAGAAGAGTCCCACACCTTGCCGCATCAGGGCAGCCCAAGGGAAGTTGGATGTAAAGGCCACCCCTCTCGAACTTGAGCAATTATTAGTGGGTACTCAACAATAATTTCCACCAAACATGTGCTCCCGTTAGTTCAATCGATATTTCCCAAGCAATTTGCAGTTGCCAGGTGAGATGAGAAAAACAATGTCATGGGTGAAGGCAGTAATTGTTTGCCGGGTGATCATGCTGGCGAGCTCAGACTGGACCTTGGAGAGCTGAGTATGTAAAGAAATGCGAGCAGTCATGTCCCTAAGCTCCTAGCTGAAATAATACAGGAGCCGCCCAAGGCATTCTCTATTAAATCCAGGACCTAGAGCTGATCCACATCTTCAACCTTAAAATTAGTTCAATTCGCCAAACTCCATCTCATATTGTCCCACAAGCTAGCTGGCCCATTCTGCAGCGCCTTCCAAGTGATTGAATCAGTCCAATTGTAGTGCAGTTGCCAAATATTTTGGTCATGTCTCCTTGAGTTACCGGTGAAGCAAGGGAGCTTTTTTGGCCATGAAATTCCATGCTAACCAAGTACGAACACACCTCTTCCAATGTGTGGGGGCGTACAAGTGAAGGCCCCCCAAGCCGAGTAGGTTGGCACAGGTTTCCCCAAGAAAGTTAAAGCAGCCCCTTACGGTTGAGGCCTTAATTCCAAGAGAATTTCGTACAAGTCTTCTCCAGATTGTTGAGAACAACGTGATAGGCAGGCAAAGAAAGAAGAGATGCATGCAAAGAGGCCTCCTATGACTGACCATTCAAATTTTTATTAATATAAAAATTAACAATTACAATAAATTGTGATTTCACTTGTACTAGATATTTTGCCTGGTTTATTTAATCATTACACCACCAATGCCACTGTCCACAAAAAATTAAAAGTATATTACCTTCGGTTTGTCATTCTCTTCTATGCTTTCAAAATATATTTTAATTACTTGGCTCATTGGTGTATCTTTTACATTAAAACCAAACCTTGTATGTGTTGTGAAATAGCCGGATGTTATCGGAGCTAGAAATAAAGGGGCAAATCGAGTTGATCGTGAGCACTTCATGACAATCTCACCCGGAATGGACTACGCTGAATAGACTACCTTGTGGATAAAGAAAAAGGAAGGGGTAGAAAAGGGGGTAATAAAACTGATCCATACATATAAAATGTTGTTATGTAACTAATCTGACAAGTATCAACTCATATTTGCTTAGACTGCATAGGTTGCTAGAAATATGAAGGTGGAGGAATAGGTGAGGTGGATATAGATAGTAGTTGTCAGAAGTTTGGAGACAGTAGAAAGAATTATCATGTTTTCCTTTCTTCCCTATCTACAATTTCTTCCTTCCTCGATCTTACTCTTCTCCCTCTCCTTCCTCAAGGCTCTTTCATCTATTGCTTCTTTTATCTCCATCTAACCAGCTTCTCTCTCAGAGAGGACTAACAATATGTGCTGTTGACATTGGTATCTAGTTTAGGGCACTATTGGTAAGAAAAAAATAGCGGTTTGTGAAATGCTGTAATGTTCTATATAAGTCAATGTCATGAATGAATGGAAAAAGCTTTTGGACCAATTATTTTTTTTTTTTTTGTATCAGAGCCCTAGTAGTCTCACTTTAAAATCATGAGAGGAATTAAGTTGATGTGTCATACTTTAAAATTTTGGGAGAGAGAAATTGAACATAGGTTAAGACGTGATAAAAAAATTTCTCAAAATCTGTTTGGATTTATGTCAGAAAAGTCTACCATGGAAGCTATACATTTAGTGAGAGGTTTGATGGAGAAGTGCAGAGAGAACAAGGAAGATCAGTATATGATTTTTATTGATTTAGTAAAAGCATATGATAAAGTTCCATGAGAATTCCTTTGGAGAGTTCTAGAGAAGAAAGGAGTTGATATGACTTATATTCAAATAAAAAAGGATATGTATACTAGAGTTGTTACTTGTGTTTGAACAGAAGGAGGATAGACAAAGTATTTTCCTATTTCAATTGGATTACATCAGAGATCGGCTTTAAGCCCATATCTTTTTCTTTAGTTATGAATGCTCTTACTGGGCTTTTATAGGAGGATGTACCTTGGTATATGCTATTCGTTGATAATATCCTTTTTGTGGATAAGATTAGAGAAAGAGTTCACGAAAAACTTAAATTATGGAGGTCTCCATTAGAGTTGATCTAAAACTGAATACATGGAATGTAATTTTGTAGTAGTAGCTCTAAGTGTTGTAACAATGATCAAATCATTAAAATGTGTGATCGTTTTAGATATTTCACATATATAGTTTAAAGTGATGGCCATATAGATGGGATGTTATTAGTAGAATTTAAGTTGGTTGAAGTGGAGGAATGCATCAGGCCTGTTGTTTGATAGAAAAGCGTCCCTCACACTAAAATAAAAATTTTATAAGATGGTTGTGAGACCTATAATGCTCTTAGGGCGTAGAATGTTGGTCTTTAAAAAAGAAGCATAAAATAAAGTTAAGTATTATTGAGATGAGAATGCTTAGGTGGATGAGTGGCTTGACATTTAGAGACAAAATATGAAATGAAAATATTTGTGATAGGGTTGGTGAAGCTCTAGTGGTGGACAAAATTAGAGAGAATCATTTTAGATTGTTTTGTCACATTAAACGCCGACCATCTGATGATTCTATTAAATGTTTAAGATTTGACTCTTGTTGGTAGACCTAAAAAGACTGGCAAATTGTATAAAAAATGATGCTAATCTATTAGAATTAAATGAAATTTTGGCACTCAATAGGGCGCGATGAAGAAAAATGATTCATGTAGCTGACCCCACCTAGTAAGTAAAGGCACGTTGTTGTTGTTGTTGTTGCCACAGGAACCTCACACATGATCCAATCCCAGCAAGCCTAAGTCTTCTTCCATAAACCAAAGCCCCCAAACATTACTCCTTGCCTCAGACGTGATCCATCCCTTCAAATCCCTCGACATTCTTTCTTGTGCGTGCACGACCCAAGAGTCAAACCCTCCCTCACCAGGCTGTTACTCCCTCACCCGACTAACGGTCCACTGCTTCCTCACCCAGCCACCTTCCTCTCTCGCGGCTAGCGCTCTATCTTTTCTGGCCAGCCACCGCATGAATATCTTATCTACGCCTGTTTGTGGGGGGGGGGGATACCCCATGCCCCCAGGAATCGATTGATATGAGGATGATCTCAATCTTGATAATGAGATAGATCAAAATTAGATCAATAAAAGGAAGTCGCGCATGATTTAGATCTAGACTTATTTTCTTATGATTGAGGATGTCAGAAGACGACGATAGTATTGGAGATAAAAGATTGAAATATCTGGGGAAGATAAATTCTGAGAATCAGAAGGTCTTGATCGTGCTCATACAAAGAGTTGTCATCTCAAAGGGAACCACTGCCTCAACACGTGCTTTGATGCAGGTGAAGCTACAAATACCTCCTGTGGATCTGAAACTTGATGGACTGGTCATGTGTCTGAGTTGGTCGCATCGGATCAAGGCTTCTCTAGTGGGAAAGAAACAAAAGGGATATTTGAGTGGGGACTAACCAAAGAATGACAATACTGAATGGGATGAGTGAAGAAGCACATATGTCTTGCTTTATATATGGTTGCTCAACTCGATAGTTCTATTAATTTCCTTCTCAGTAGATGACATTCGAAATGTAAGACATCTGGGCATAGCTAAAAAGGATCAATGTTAAGACTGAGAATTACACGAGTGTTCCAGATTTAGTGTGAGATAAAAGTAGAGGTACATGGTGATGGATCGATTCAAGAGTACTCCATAAATTTGGAGTGGTTGTGGGCAGATCACGATCACTTCTCACCGAGGTCGACCTGTGGTGATCTGAGGTGCAAGAAGAGGGAGATCTTTGCACGGATGAATATGCAGTTTCTAGCTCATCTACACCCGATCTTTCATCAGAGGAGATCGGTTCTCCTAGCCAAGTCAAGGATCTCTTCTTTGGATGAGGATATCCCTGCGATGATACGGGAGGAGAGTCACATGAGGCTTCACTCTAAGCCGAGTTGACTTCCAGGAATGTGATTAGCTTTAGTTGCCTCGAGCTCAGGTATGACAGGTATCCAGGGGAAGACTCGCAAGTGCTACAAATGCAATGAAATAGACCACCTGAGCAAATTCTGTCTTTGGCCAACCAAGGAGAGAGGTGTTGACATGGACAATTTGGAGGCTATGGCCATCGTCGTGGTTGTGGTCGTGGGGGTTAAAGAGGAAAAAGAGGGAGACTGATCGTCGTGGTTGTGGTCGTGGGGGTTAAAGAGGAAGACTAGACTGCTGGGGCAAATCTAATGGTAGTTGAGGACAAGGGAGAGACAAACGTGATATTTACCAATGAGACACATGAGTTTATGGAGATATTGAAGAGGAAGCAGAAAGCATAAAGCAGCAGGGGATGGGGTTGAGGATGCCTCCACCTCATCGTCATCAAGGGGTAACAATGTTACCTGTGCTTACTCTGATAAATGTACTCATGATACACATGTTTTTGTCTTTATTTCCACTACAAGGTCATCATAATAAAAAGTAGATTCTTGTGCATCTCAACATGTGAAAGGTATTGCAAGAAACTTCTCTTCCTATACTCACCTAACAGTTCTAGAGAATATCCAGACTGTTGATGGAACAACATAGCCTGTGGTTGGAAAAGATATAGTGAGGTGTACCGATTTTATAACTATGTCCAAAATTTGTATGTTTTTTCTTTCTAGTGAACATTTTATCCATTAGTATCATTATTCTCCAACTAAAATATCTTGTTCATTTAACATTCATAAGGCAATTTTTCAATAGAAAGGGGCGGGTTGGACACTTGGAACTGGAACGGGGCATAGTGAACTTTGGCACTTGAATAGTGAGGCGATGAACTCCGCATTAATATACATGATATAAAATGGAGTAGAGTGATCTGAGAAGAGTGTGGAGGATGTATTACTGCAACATCACAAAAATATGAGACACTCTTATTTAGTTTATCAAGTCGTTTGTATCATTTTTGTATGAAAAGACAAATAAACAAAAACTTGTTTGTGATGCTTGTGAGTTTGACAAGTTTACTAGAAGCTTTTATAAAAATTTTGGAAATAGGAGTTCTTGTGTTTTTGATTCTAACAATTTTGGGAACAGGAGTTCTAGTATTTTTGATTTGATATATTCTGATGTTTGCAAACCTTGTTCTACAAGTTCAATGAATGGTCATAAATATTGTGGCTTTTACTGATTGCTTTTCTCGTGTTACTTAGTTGTATCTGATGAAAAATAAGGATGATTTGTTTCCTTGCTTTTAAGATTTCGCCGGGCAACCCGGACACAATATGATGTAGTAATGAAGGTATTGCGATCTAATAATTGGAGAGAGTATACCAACAGTGTCTAGAAAATACTTGTCAACTTATAGGATACAACATCAAATCACATGTCCATACACACCGATATATATGGAATAAAAGATATAAGAAATAAACATTCTAGAGGTAGCGCAAAGCACGATTCCGATAAATGTCCCAAAACATTTGTGGGGACAAGTAGCGTTGCAACTGTTCAATTGATCAACAAAATGCCCTCAAGAGTTTTGGATTATAAGTCTCCTTGTTAGATGTTGAAAGAAGATAAAAACGTGATACTCCAATTGAAGGTAATTAGCTGTGTATGTTTTGTGAAGAATAACAGATCATTAGTAAGAAAGCCGAATCTCAGAGTTGTGAAGTGTGTTTTCATAAGTTATTATGCTACCCAGAAAGGGTATGTTTCCTGGAGCCCGATGGAGAGAAAACTCTATGTAAACATGGACGAGTCCTTTAAAGAATTCGAACAGTACTACACCCTGGAGATGACCTCACCCTTTGGTGACCCGTCAGATGCTGATGGTAAAAAACAAGAGGGGGGTGAGTAGTAATGATGTGACTTATGGGATAAATAGCTTGTTCAGAGAAACCAGACTTTATGTGAGCAAGAGATTCGGGTTGAATAGAGTGTATACAAGGAGGAGGAAGCATACTGAGGGAATTGTGTCTGCAGTGCCACTTGTGTCGGTAAGTCACCTTTCCTAGTCTACCCGACTTTTGAAACACCTATACCATCAACCTCAAACTCCAAACTCACAGGTGATATGATTACTCTTCTTCTACTTCCAACCCCATAAAGTTAAGGAGAACCTCTCGCAACAATGCAGGACATCCTTCTGATCGCTTTGGGTGAGAGCATGACGTTACTCAGTTTGCTTCATTCTCTAACATATGACATATACATGGATCATTCATTGCATCTTTGGATAATGTTTCTATACTCAAGTGTTGGTAGGTAGCTAAGGACGATCTCAAGTGAAAAGTTGTCATGCATGAAGATCTTGAGGCTCTCAATAAAAACTGAACATGGGAGATATTGTCATTGCCAGTAGAAAAAGAGCAGCTGAGTGTAAGAGGATCTTCACTGTGAAAAAAAAACCAGAACGAAAGGTGGAGTGTTACAATGAACAATTGGTGGTGAAATGGTACAAATAGACGTTGGCATTGACTATGACGAAACATTTGCACCAGTAGCAAAGATGAGCATAATGAGGACACTGATTTCTCTGGCAGTGAATGGTGAGTGAAGGTTACACCAACTCAATGTGAAGTGTATGTTTCTTCACGGTGAGTTACTGAAGGTGTATATGGAGATACCGCCTGGATTCATGAAGCAGTCTCCTCGAGTACAGACCAAATAGTAGGCAAGGTGTGCAGGTTTAGGAAGTGACTTTATGGCTTGAAGCAGTCTCCTCGAGTCTGGTTTGACAAGTTTAAAAAAGCTATGGTGGGCATGAGATATCAACAGATCAATGCCGGTCATACGATTTTTTTTCGACAATATGGATGTCAAATTACTAAATTTATTGTGTATGTTGTTTAAATGATTGTCACTGATGATGATGAGGCAAAAATCGTTCAGCTAAAGGTAAGATTTATCAAAAAATTTGAGGTGAAAGACCTTGGACAACTCAAATACTTTCTTGGGATTGAGGTAACCCCTAGACCAAAGAGGATGATCTTGTCTCAAAAGAAGTATGTATTGAATCTCCTCACAGAAACAAGCTTGTTGAGATGCAAGCCTATAATCCGTCGAATTAAGTGCAGAGACATGAGTTTGTTGATCGCAAGAGGTTGTGAGCGTGGTAAGCCGCTACATGCATGATCCAAAGAAAGGTCATATGGACCTGATGTACTTGAAGAGTGCACCAAGGAACGGTTTGATCTTCGGGAAGAATGGTAGACATTGAGGGATTTTGTGAGAGAAAGGTCATATGGACCTGATGTACTTGAAGAGTGTACCAAGGAACGGTTTGATCTTCGGGAAGAATGGACATGTAGACATTGAGGGATTTTGTGAATCTTGACTGAGCGAGTTGTGTGGATGACAGGAGGTCCACATCAGGATAGTGCATGTTTGTAGGGGGCAACTTGAAAAACAGTCAGCAATAGCAAGGTCAAAAATAGAGGCAAAGTATCGAGCCATGACCTTAGAAGTTGCCGAGATGATGTGGCTGAGAACCCTGTTGGTAGAGCTCAATGTGGGCCAAAGAGCTCAAATGAAGTTGTAGTGCGACAACAAGTCAACAATTAACATTGCCAACAACCTGATGGAGCATGATATAACCAAACATATTGATATTGATAGGTTCTTCATCAAGCAAATGTTGAATAACAGACTACTAGAGCTAACTCATGTAACAACTAGGGAGTAATTAGCTGACTACCTCACAAAAGGACTAAGTCCATCTTGTCGATGATATGTGACAAGATGGGCTTAGTGGATAATAGGTTTTGCCCATTTTGAGGGAGAGTATTGAGATTTGTATCTACTTTAGGGTCCTATTGGTAAAAAGAAAATATAGAAGAAGCTTAGGGTTTATCTGTAAATCGTTGTAATGCTCAATATAAGCCCATGTCATGAATGAATAGAAGAAATTTTTGGAGCAATTATTTCTTATTGTGCCAAACTGCTTGAGTTTATTTCATCTTCTCTTTAATAATACTACTTCCACCATCCCTCTAACAACATCTTTTCTCATTCAATCAATCTTGAGTATTTGACATATTCATCTTAAGATTCTCAATTTTCTCATGTAATTATCAATAACTTTTTTTAAGTAATTTGGAAATTTATACAGCACACTTCAAACCAGTGAGAAGAATAGCAGATAGACACAGGTTCGTTCGTCGGAATAACATACCATATCTAAGGAGCTAAAAAGAAAAAGCACTGGAGGCTGTACCTGAAAGAGAACAAAATTTTGCTGAGTATGTAGCAGGGTTTAAGTTTACTGATGCTGGGCATGGAACGTACAGAGCAGTGAAACTTCATTGCACTGAGCAAAAAGGCTTGATAGGCATTCAATGCCACCGTTGTTAGAGAGTTGATGCTGGAGTCATAAAGTAAGGGATAGCATTTAGGACGAATGTAATCACATAATTTCTTCTCTAGAGTACTTCCAGCCTTAGCACATGCATGAATAGTAATAGTTGAACTCAAATGAATGCCCCAATACCTGCTTAAGAAAAATAAAAAGGTTTCTCTATGGGGTGCACCATATAAGCTACAATGTAGTCTTTTTTTTTCTTTGGTGTGACGAGTAATCTTCATAACAAATAAATATTAGAGTAAGGCGTGATATTGAAAGTTATTTTATTGCATTAGGTATGAAATTCTTTAAAAGAATATGGACTAACTAATTCAATCGATACTTAAAAAGTATATTAAAAATTTACCTGGTGTAATCTGCTTGGATTTCAAGATTTTTACAGTTGATAAGCAAGCCACTCCAGGGAATAAATTGCATGCCATCTGCTCCAGCATAAAACCTTTTGTTGAGAGAAGGCTCCTCAATGTCGAAATTAAGACCAAATTTTTCAAAATTCATATAGCAATTAAAAGCTCGAAAACCTCTCTGCATTCGTGAGAAGAAACTAGCAGCCTGCTGTTGTGAGGTAGAAATGAAAAGAAAATCATCTATAAATCTCAACAATAGATTTTGTGGTTTATCGATGTTAAGCCAATTTGAGTAAGATCCTGCCACATAATTATTCGTGAAATATTTTCCTTCATCCACAGAATTGATATAGGATACATTCAAATTGGATGCTAGGGGTTTTCCAGATAAAAAAGATTTGTTACTGCTGCTGTGACACCTTTGATTTTCTGGCAATTGGAGGCTTCTGCGGTCTTCATTGGATCGGAAACCGAGTTTTGTTTTGTCAGTTCTTGAACTAATCTGACATGCTTTTTCAAGGAAGGGTAAAATGACATTTTTCTCAAGATGTCCATAGTAAAACGAACAAAGAAGTGAAGATAATATACTTCCCTGGGAGATCCCAACCTCTTGTAAATAATAGTCAGGGCCAATTTGCAATATGTTATGTTTCAGATGTTCAGCTAAAACACGTTGTAACATCTGGTTACTGAATTCAACACCAGTACCCTGTAAAAACAAAATTTAAGCTTCAAGTTCAGGAATTAGTTTTCCTCTTTAGGTCTTTTTGCAGACTGTGTAGATAAATACCAAACTTTTTTATTGAACAAAGCCTATCCTTCCCATTTAATAAAAAGAAAGAGAAATTATAAATAACGATATAAAATTAGAGCAACAAAGTGAAAAGAATTAGAAACAATCACTCCAATAGTCTTAGATAAATTATTTTGTAACAAATTCAGGATATAAATTCCTAAATCATACTCATTTTTTACACCAACAGTTGTCTAACTTTAAATTTCACAACCTCAAACAACGGAACTATTTTGACTCCTGTTTAATATAGTCCGTGCCTAAAATGACCACCCATCATAGTAGGCAGACCATTGAGTCAACTCCAACCCAAAAAGCTACAAATGCTAATTTTAACAAAAATGCCGCAACTCTATGGATATGAGATTCTTTGAATGACAACCATTTTTTCACAAATATGATATTACAGGGGAGATCTTACCAAAGGAATATTATCTTTGGAATTTTATTCCTAAAATTCATTACTAATTGATATAGATGACCTTCTGGTGGGAATAATGTTTAAAAAAGTTTGTAGATAGTTAGTTTATTGGGTGAGGACATGATCAGAAGTTTTCAACCGAATAGTAAGGCCTACAGAGGGATATGATGGCTGGAAGACCCATACTACTCAAGTTTAGGCAAATGTAGGTCAATTTAAAAGATCTCTTCTCGGAATGAAAAAAATAACAAAAGCTTAAGTAAAAACATTAATTTATGTTCTAGAGTAATTTGAGTTTTAACTTTTAAGGCTTTATGTAGGTGCGGAGAATAATAAAGGTGGTCGTCCACTTATAAGAGGAGTTTAATGGTTCTGTGGGCTTGAATGGTGTATGGCTAGTTTAGAGAGGTGATTGAGATGTAAAGTGAGATTTGACCATAATTTAGAGCAAAAATTTTGGAAATGTGAAAAGATTTAATTCTTTCTATGTTTACCTCTCTCATATGGGCCAGCCCCCACCATTTAATTGGGATATCTCAGGAAACCTTTGATAAGTTTATTCCCTTTCTATTTTTTATTCAGAATTATTTTATTTCCTAATTTAAGTGAGATATATTTGGTAAGCTTGTAAATAAGGAGGGATTGGTTTCTCTCTCTCTCTCTCTCTCTCTTTATATATATATATATATATATATTGGAAAAGAGCAACGGAGACTCTCTACGCGTTAATTAAAAGAAAATGTACAAAAATTGGAGGTATAAAAGCAAATATATATATATATATATATATATATATTGGAAAAGAGCAACGGAGACTCTCTACTGTACAAAAATTGGAGGTATAAAAGCAAAATTTGCAGCACACCTCTAGGGGTTTCTCTCCCCACAGTACAACGCACACTAAAAGAAATCTCCAAAAATACAGGTATACCCAAAACGAAAGAACAAAAACCCAAAAATAAGTAAACATGTGCTCCTGTATTACTAAACATGTAAAGAGAAAAAAAATGTACAAAAAATATCTTCAGTCGAGTAATAATTCTCCAAAAACACTCCCACGAGCAAACAAAAGTCCTTTGAGACTTTGGAGCGTAGACCAAAGAGATCCAAAAACAGTAGCATCCAGCGGAAGCCGTGAGAATAGAAACAGAGTAGAAAGCAGAAACCAAAAACAGGGAGACACAACAAGGCTTGTTGCAAAACCAAAGAAAACTACCAAGCAAACTAGGAGACCTGCAAGAGAAATACAAAAAAGCAGTCCCTCAATGATAAAGCCAAGAAGCACAAGAATCTAAAAATGAAAATATGGCAGATTCAAATTATCCCCATTTAGGAGACGTCTGAGAGGAGCAGTAGGATGAATGCCAACGTAACAGGCCTCCCCTGCATGTTTGGCTAACCAATCAGCAGGGGAGTTGCTCTCTCTATGAATGAATTTCCAATTTACATCTAATTGCCTTTCAGTCATTAAGGCTAAAATATGTTTAAAAGTGCAAATTATATCCCAGTCGGGAGGTGAGATACCCAAAAGAATATCATAGAACATTTTAAAATCGGTTTCCACCTCAATTTTATGAAAATTGAAAACACTAGCAACCATTAATGCCAGAAAAACGCCCCAGCATTCCGTGGCTAAAGGATTGCCAGCAGCAACGGGAGAGATAAAAGAACAGAGACACCTACCCTCATAAGTTCTAAACATGCCCCCAACTGCAACATAGACGAGATTCCAACAACCATCCACATTAACCTTAACATAACCGAATGAAGGGGAAGCCCACCTAATCAGCCGAGGGGGACTTGAAGTAGAAACATCAATACGACCAGCCCTTAGGACCTTAGTGTAATAAGCCATCACATAAGAGACAGTCATAGAAGCTGTGGGGGGAGAAGAGTTGTATTTAAAGCTGTTTCTCGAGGTCCAAATAAACCAAAAGACCAATAAAGAAAGGGGAAACCCCCCACCCTTATCATCAAAATCCTTCCATTGCCACAAATAGTTGCTTAAAATGCCCCTATGCAGTCATGAAATATCAAAATGTATGCCCAGTATATTCCAGACATTTAAAGAGAAAGCACATTAAAAAAAATATGTCTTGTATCTTCCTCCGCAACTTTACACATAGGACATCTCGAGACCATTTTAAGGTCTTTTAACTTAAGAATGTCGTCAATAAGTAGTAAAGAAGAGAGATATCGCCAAAGGAAAAATGATATAGAGTGAGTTGAGAATTTGTGCCAAATCCATTTTCCCCAAAACCAATTCTAGTGTGAATGTAAAGTGTCATATATAACTTTGCAAACCGATTGAGAGTTGTTCCTTTTCCACACGGGGGGATCCTTGCATGAAGGGGTGATAGGAATAGTAATTATATGCTTTGCATTTTGCTCTCCCACAAGAGAATATAATTTAGAGAAATCCCAGTCATCTTGAGAAAAGAAATCAGGGGTTCTAATATTTACAACTGCTTTCCAAATACGGGAATCACCAACCTTCCACATAATCTGGGAATGATGAGTTTGGGCACAATATTTCTGATGCATAAAGGAAGCACAATCTAAATTTGAACCAAAGTTTGCAAAGGTTTATTTCCACCGTATGTTTCAAAGCTTTAAAGCCTAACCCATCAGCCTTCTTAGGCTTACAAACCTTATGCCGAGAGCCCCAAATTTTCTTAGCACCATTCCCCACCCAAAGGAATTTGTTAAAAAATCTCTCCATAATATTGATAGCACTTTTTTTTGGGTTAAACACCTGAAAAGCATATAGTGGAATACTCTGACAAACACTAGAAAGCAAAGAAATCCTGCCCCCAGTAGAAAGGAAAACATTTCTCCAATCGTTGATTTTACTCTTGATTTTGTCAATTACATCATCCATATGTATTTGTTTCCTCCTTCCCATAATCAAATTTATCCTAAGATATTTGAGAGGAAGAGAGGCATGATGAAAGCCAATAAAGACAACTCTCCAATGAATAAGTTGGGGCTTAACGTGCTTGCCAAAAAACATCTGACACTTGTCATAATTAAAGAGTCTAGAATAATTCTGGAAATACTTTAAGAGCCCCATCAATTGTTTTAGAGTAAGCCTAGAGGCATTGACAAAAATAATCACATCATCAGCATAAGCAAGATGTGAAACCATCATCTTGGCCTTATGAGAAAACTGTGTGAGGGTGTAACAGCTGGAAATGGTTGAACATCCTGGATAAATAATCGAAAGTTAAAATGAAAATAATAGGGGAGAGAGGGTCCCATTGTTTGATGCCACGAGAAGTAGTGAAAAATTCATAAGAATTACCATTTACTAGCACGGAATAATAATTGTTAGTTAACCATCTTTTTATCAAGGTGCAAAAGCTAGTAGTGAATCCTCTAGCCTTCAAAACGTTGATTATGAAATCCCAATTAATGGTGTCAAAGACCTTCTTGATATCTAATTTGATAACAAGATTGCCACTCCTGCATTTTTTATTAAGATCCTACAAAATTTCCTGAGCTAAGAGAATATTGTCAGAAATATCAGGTCCTTGGCCAACTGGTGGGGGGAGATGAGAGAAGGAAGGTGTGGTTGAAGACGAGCCACAATCAGTTTATTGATAATTTTTGATATCGTAGAAGTGAGCGAGATGAACAGAAAGTCCTTCCAATGAGTTTTATCATCAGATTTAGGGATAAGAACAATCAGAGCTACAGAAAATACTTTTAAGGGTCTTCACCCTGAAAAAAACTTTGAATCACGAGCACCACCTCATTCTTTATGATGCTCCAGCAGGAAATATAAAAAGCAAAGTGAAACCTTCGGGGCCAGAATCCTTTTGAGAACTAATATCTTTAAGGGCATTGAAAATCTTCAACTTAGTGAATTTTGTGCATTTTGTGTGTGTCTGTGTCGATAAAGGCGTGAGAAGGTTTTCCTAGGGCTTGGAGTCCTATTGGAAATTTCTCCTTAAGTCTTCACACAATAGCCTTTAACCGCTCGTCCATAAGACGATGGTCTTGAGACCATAAATGCTAGACATCACAGGAAAATAAGAAGTTGGTAGAATTTCTAAAAGTGTGCGTCCCAATTCTAGTTTTCTAAGATGGTCAATAGGAACTCCTGGAGCTAGATCCTAGTCTCTAGGAAGAATAAGGAAAGACCTCAAAAAAATGAGGTCAACAAATGAACCCCCAATAAGTGTGGTGTGCTGAACAAGCTTACCGCGCGTATTGGTGTTGACCGAAGTGATCAACATGATCAAAAAAGTCATTTAAGTGTATCATACTCAGAATGAATTGTTCCAGAGTCAAATCAAATTTGAGTTGAGACATTCTACTAAAGGATTTCCAATTGAAAGACAAAGAGAGGAAGGAGACCGTGTCCCTCTAATCCTCAAACAATTCCGATAATATATCAATGACCGAAAGAGTCTCAGCATATAGAGAAGAAAATAATCAGCTGCATTAGAACCAATTTGATCTGCATCAGTGAGAACAGAACCCTCATCAGTAACAATCTTAATAATGGTATTTATATTACGATGATGTTTGATAGTAGCATGAAAATATTTAGTATTTCTGTCGTAGTTTTTGAAATGAGTGTCACAAGTTTTCTGTTTGAGGAAATCCTCCTCAATAGTGATTTCCTCCAAAAGAGTATGATGAGCATTAACTCACTTGGCCACCAGATCAGGAGTGTCTATCACCTATGCCGCTAAGGTATCGACCTCCTGTTGGGCCTTCAAGACCCTAGAATGAACATTACCACAAGTATTTATGTTCCACCTTTTTAAGTAAAAAGCAACATTCTTATGTAATTGCCACAAAATGATCCAAGGGTTACCACTCCATCTCGAGACCCGAGTCTGCTTAATCAAGTCAATAAAAGTAGGATGAACATTGAGAAATTTAAAGTGATAACGAGCAGGTTTAGAATGAAAAACCAAAGTAAGCAAAATATGATTGTGGTCTGATGCAACATGATTAAGATGTTTGACATGGATAATGTTGTAGTAACCCAGAAAAGATAAGTTTCCTAGAAATCTATCCAGCCTCTGCATAAGAAATCCCCTCCGCCAAAAATAAGGAGAACCCAAAAAGCCTAAATCATAAAGGCCCGCATCCTCAATATGTTCACAGAAACAGTTGATAAGGCTTGTATCAACCTTAGCACCACCCCTTCTCTCCTAAGGCGACAATCATATTTAGATCCCCTCCAATGAACCAATTTTCAGAAATAGTGACACTCATATGAGTAAGTTGTTGCCAAAAGAGAAGTTTGTCCTTTAAAAGAGAGCTGGCATAAATGAAGGTAGCTCAACCATAAAAATTCTCCAACTGATAATGAAGAA
>NW_018164581.1:262219-263492 GCF_001263595.1 Phalaenopsis equestris
ATTTATTTATTTTAAAGGTTTATTTTATTTTATTTTGCATCGCTCCTTGTTCATTGTAGGGTTGAATTATCCTCTAATTTAACAGCCTTAAACCAATCGCATCATATGGTAAAAAAACTTCATTGATCCTCCAAAATCGGATACATTGAGATACAATTCAATCGTAGAATGATATTGATCGAAACAATTAGCGACATATTCATCCTTCTGACCTCTTGGAGTTACGTAAAAACCAGCCTTTCCTCCAAAGGTATGTTCTTCATAAATATTAATTACACAGCTATTTGGTATGCTATCTACTGGTAAAATACACCATTCTACCATCCATTTTATCATCTTTTTCATAAGTGGTGGCAGCGGGTCCACTTTATCATGTCGAATAATTCCTGGGTGATTCCTTCTTTTGTCATATGCATAATTATAACAACATCCATATTGAATCGTGATCCTGCCCTTGCCTTTCATCCATTGTTGGGGCTTTGAATAGGTCTTTTTCTTCAACAGGCCTTCCCGACCTCTTTCTCTGAGATCAAAAATGTATCTTACCATTCTCTTATGTTAATTTTCAGAAACGAAGTTAGTATGAAACTCTAATCCTTCCAATATATTGACATATCTGCACATATTATTTCAAAGTATTCAAAATTCTGCTTTCAAACTTTCTTAAACATTATCATTTCCTCTTCAGAAATTATCTGCAACTCTTGGGCTGAACATGTTGAGGGACATGCGGCTCCGCATCTGAATGTTCTTCACTTCTTTGAATTATTGGGACTACAATGCACTCCTCCCAGGGGGCATCATACTCCATGTACTCTTCAAGAGAACAACTTCAAGAGAAATATTCTTCCTAAGACTCCAAGAAACAACAACCACGATTGTTCCACACCAGAAGAACTCGAAAACCTAGCTTAGAGAGTGTTCCGGCCAAGAAAATAGCACTCCACAAACACTCAACACTCCAAGTACAAGAGAATTAGACTTAGAGAGAATTTTAGTAGAATTTTTTCCCCTAAAGGCCTCCCACAATAAAAACCACAGCCTCTCCTTTCTCTGAAAAATTTTTCAACAACCTAAAGTAGTAATCTAGGAAGCCATTTTATAGGCAAAGAAGAGAGGGGAAAGAGCCACCACCAACTTCAGTAGTAAACAAATCACATGTTGAGGTAGTAAATGCTATAGTAAAGAGGGAGACGGTAAAGCCTCAAGGAGGAGAAGGGTCAGCCAGCTTGCCTCTTGCAATTGGAGAGTCGAAAAGATGAGGGGGGGGGGG
>NW_018164581.1:265841-282238 GCF_001263595.1 Phalaenopsis equestris
TGGAAGTGAAAGAGACAGTGGCTGCAGTTGCAGAAGATGCTAATGATTGGCGTGGACCGTTCATCGAATATCTGAAATCCAGAAAATTGCCAGAAGATAAGTCAATGACTCATCAGATCAAGAAGAGAGCATTGTCATACCCCTTAGTGGATGATGTTTTATATAGAAGATCCATCGATAAAATGTGACTGAGGTGTCTAAGCAGGCCGGAAGCGCAAACGATCAGCAAGGAGATAAATGAAGGATTGTGTGGTGCTCATCAGTCAATCCCGAAAATGAAAATAAAAAATCAAAAGAATGAGTTATTATTGCCTGCAATTTATTCCGTGCCGCTTGACAAAATTGTTGATCTTTGTGCTTTTAAATGCAGAACCATTATCTGAGATTACCCTTCGTGGAACACCGAAACGATACACAATGTGAGAATTGAAGAATTGAAGAACGTGATGAGCTGTGACTTCTCTTAACGGTACTGTTTCTGCCCATTTTGAGAAATAATTTGTTGCAGCGAGAATAAAACGGTGCTCTTTTGACGACGGAGGGTCTATCAGACCCACTATATCTGTGTCACAACACTCGAATGGTCACGATGCTACTGTAGGGTGCAGCACATTCAGAGATTGATGCAAGATCACTCTGTGTATTTGACACTAGTGACAACTTCTAGCAATTTCCATGCAGTCGGTGATCATCGTCGGCCAATAATAACTCATTCTTTTGATTTTCTATTTTCATTTTAGGGATTGACTGATGAGCACCACACAATC
This sequence comes from Phalaenopsis equestris, assembly GCF_001263595.1. Classification (NCBI taxonomy): domain Eukaryota; kingdom Viridiplantae; phylum Streptophyta; class Magnoliopsida; order Asparagales; family Orchidaceae; genus Phalaenopsis; species Phalaenopsis equestris. The sequence goes on from NW_018164581.1 coordinate 266,609, forward strand.
CTGCATTTATCTCCTTGCTGATCGTTTGCGCTTCCGGCCTGCTTAGACACCTCAGTCACATTTTATCGAGGGATCTTCTATATAAAACATCATCCACTAAGGGGTATGACAATGCTCTCTTCTTGATCTGATGAGTCATTGACTTATCTTCTGGCAATTTTCTGGATTTCAGATATTCGATGAACGGTCCACGCCAATCATTAGCATCTTCTGCAACTGCAACCACTGTCTCTTTCATTTCAAGCTTTCGTAGAATATCCCTGTCAATTTTAGAAAGTATTTGTTGTCCTTTCACAGTGATATCAATTGAATTTTCTGGTGGGCATGCTAACTCTTTTGCGAGTTTTGCTAAAGCGTATGCATGAGCGTTATCTCTTCTCGGTATCTGGTATATTGTTACATTGGGGATTTGCTCCAACAATTTCATTGTATAATTGAAGTATTGTTCCAATTTTGGTTTCAGAATCTTGTATTACCCTGCCACTTGCTGGATAATGAGCTGTGAATCACCAAATATCTCGATGTCCGCTATTCCCATTGAAATTGTTAACTCCAGTCCGACGATTAGAGCCTCATATTCAGCTTCATTATTCATACAAGGCTCTGTTAAATGGTAGGAGTACCTTAGCACCGTCGATCTGGTGTATGAATATCAGGCAAACTTCTGCTTTGCCAGGTATCACTGTCCCTGAATCTTTATCTCTTTGCGATGACGAAGCTCTATCAAAATACATTTTCTAACTTAGAGAATTGGAAGGTTGTACATTCATTATTTGCTCGTCTGCTAGATCATCGTTGAGAGGTGAATCGCCTGGCAGCGGGTGCGCTGCGAGAAAATCTACTAGAAATGCTACCCCCTAAGAGTTTAAAACAGTTACGATCTTTTCAAGGGAAATTGGCATATTTAAGGCACATTATTTTAATTCTCAAAATGTCAGAGATAAGTAATTTCTACACCCCCTAAGAGATCATCAATCATCAGCGGGTGATATTTCTATCAATTAAAATAAATCAAAATAATCTTGTCATTGTGATTACACATATCAAATTATGCTCAACACTTCTTCATTAAATTGAGATCATCAATAATTGATTCTACATTGAAACTCATTACAATTTTATTTTTAATATATGTTAGGAATAAATTTACAAGAAATTTTTTTTTATTTGAAAATATTGTTTTCTCAATCTTCAATGCTAAAGATACATGTTTAGTCATTATTGTTGGGATTGCTCTAATCAAAAGATTAATATAAGGATTTATGAATTTGCTCTTGCCTAAAAAATTTGAATTTACAGAGAGATTCTATAAGAATTGGTTCTCATTAACTTCAATTTTAAAGTATTCTAATTAAATTTTTAAGAGTAACTTGTTATATTTCAAAAGGTGTTTTAAGCATCACTGAATAAAAAACATATAACTTAATTAATATAATAAAATTATCTCAGTTATTTAATTTTAAGTTTCATTGTGATCTTTAAAAGTACAACATTGAATTACTAGTCACTTTATAGGATAAATAGTAACTTTGAGTTGAAATACTTTATTGTAACTTACTGAGAAACTTGTAAGTTACAATAAAACTTAAAATTAAAACAAGTTTTTTAGGCAAGAACAAATTCATATATCCTTGTATTGATCCATTGATTAGAGCAATCCCAACAATAATGACTAAACATGTATGTTTAACATTGAAGATTGAGAAGACAATATTTCCAAATAGTAACTTTGAGTTGAAATACTTTATTAGTAAATAATGAATATACAACTAAGTCTGAGAAATTGATCATTGTGATCTTTAAAAGTAAAACAAGTTTCTCAGTAAGTTACAATAAAGTATTTCAACTCAAAGTTACTATTTATCCTATAAAGTGACTAGTAATTCAATGTTGTACTTTTAAAGATCACAATGAAACTTAAAATTAAATAACTGAGATAATTTTATTATATTAATTAAGTTATATGTTTTTTATTGCAATGATGTTGAAACAGTGATGTTTAAAATACCTTTTGAAATATAACAAGTTACACTTAAAAATTTAATTAGAGTACTTTAAAATTGAAGTTAATGAGAACTAAGTTTTATAGAATCTTTCTATAAATGACAATTTCTTAGGCAAGATCAAATTCATATATCCTTGTATTGATCCTTTGATTAGAGCAATCCCAACAATAATGACTAAACATGTATCTTTAACATTGAAGATTGAGAAGACAATATTTCCAAATAAAAAAAAATTTTCTTGTAAATTTATGCATATATTCATAACATATATTAAAAATAAAATTGCAATGAGTTTCAATGTAGAATCAATTATTGATGATCACAATTTAATGAAGAAGTGTTGAGCATAATTTGAGATGTGTAATCACAATGACTAGATTATTTTGATTTATTTTAATTGGTAGAAATGTTACCTGTAGAAATGTCACCTGCTGATGATTGATGATCTCTTAGGGGGTGTAGAAATTACTTATCTCTGACATTTTGAGAATTAAAATAATGTGCCTTAAATATATCAATTTCCCTTGAAAAGATCGTAACTGCTTTAAACTCTTAGGGGGTGGCATTTCTAGCAAATTTTGTTGCAGCGGACCCGCTGTCAGGCGATTCACCTCTCAACGATGATCTAGCAGACGAGCAAATAATGAATGTACAACCTTCCAATTCTCAAAGTTGGAAAATGTATTTTGATGGAGCTTCGTCATCTCAAAAGGATAAAGATTCAGGGACAGTGATACCTCACAAAGCAGAAGTTGATTTGATATTCATAACACCAGATCGACGGTTGCTAAGGTACTCCTACCATTTAACAGAGCCTTGTATGAATAATGAAGCTGAATATGAGGCTCTAATCGTCGGACTGGAGTTAACAATTTCAATGGGAATAGCGGACATCGAGATATTTGGTGATTCACAGCTCATTATCCAGCAAGTGGCAGGGTAATACAAGATTCTGAAACCAAAATTGGAACAATACTTCAATTATACAATGAAATTGTTGGAGCAAATCCCCAATGTAACAATATACCAGATACCGAGAAGAGATAACGCTCATGCATACGCTTTAGCAAAACTCGCAAAAGAGTTAGCATGCCCACCAGAAAATTCAATTGATATTACTGTGAAAGGACAACAAATACTTTCTAAAATTGACAGGGATATTCTACGAAAGCTTGAAATGAAAGAGACAGTGGTTGCAGTTGCAGAAGATGCTAATGATTGGCGTGGACCGTTCATCGAATATCTGAAATCCAGAAAATTGCCAGAAGATAAGTCAATGACTCATCAGATCAAGAAGAGAGCATTGTCATACCCCTTAGTGGACGATGTTTTATATAGAAGATCCTTCGATCAAATGTGACTGAGGTGTCTAAGCAGGCCGGAAGCGCAAACGATCGACAAGGAGATAAATGCAGGACTGTGTGGTGCTCATCAGTCAATCTCGAAAATGAAAAATCAAAAGAATGAGTTATTATTGGCCACCGACTGCATGGAAATTGCTAGAAGTTGTCACTAGTGTCAAATACACAGAGTGATCTTGCATCAATCTCCGAATGTGCTGCACCCTACAGTAGCGTCGTGACCATTCGGGTGTTGTGCCACAGATATAGTGGGTCTGATAGACCCTCAGTCGTCAAAAGAGCACCGTTTTATTCTCGTTGCAACAAATTATTTCTCAAAATGGGCAGAAACAGTAACGTTAAGAGAAGTCACAGCGCATCATGTTTTTCAATTCTTCAAGTCTCACATAGTGTATCGTTTCGGTGTTCCACGAAAGGTAATCTCAGATAAGGGTTCTGCATTTAAAAACACAAAGATCAACAATTTTGTCAAGCGGCACGGATTAGATTGGAGATATTCTACCATCTACTACCCTAGAGCAAATTGATTGGCAGAGAATTTTAAGAAAACTCTGGTGCAGATTTTGAAAAAGACATTGGATGAAAATAAAAGAGGATGGCATGAGCAGTTATTAGAAGTTCTGTGGGCATACAAGACAACTGTCAGAACTCCAACTCAGGCCACGCCATATGCACTTGTGTATGGGTCCGAGACCGTCCTTCCCTTGGAAGTTCAGTTACCTTCTCTCAGAATTGCAGTAGCCAATAAAATTACAATAGAGGAAAATGCTAGACTCCGATTGGAAGAGTTAGAAGTGATTATTAACGTGCTGACGTTTCTCCTGTCTTTTGCAGGGAAATGTCGAACGGAAGACTGATTTTCTCTTTTAAGAATGACATAAATCTCGTATTAAACAAAGAAGAGGTGGCACAGGGAGCCATCATTGATTTCGACTTGGACTTTGAGCAAGTCAAGTTGGAATATGAAGGGCCCCTGCTAATTGTTGTCAGCTCAAAGGAGATGGAAGGTTTGAAGCCAGTGCGGAAATTGACACCACTGCAAAGAAAAGAAAACATGAAAATGGAGAGGAAACTCGGGAAAATGATGATGATCCGTCAGGAAGAGTTGGGCAGATGCGGTCAATGGTTTTAACTGCAGAAGTAGAGCTCATCAGCGCTCCAACAAATCTGCCGAGAAGTGTCGTTGACCCGCACCCAATGCAGGATTGCGAGTCGAAAGAAGCGCAAAACACTCGTACAACTAGCAAAAAGACAAGCTGAGGAGACGACTTCGAAGCATGATTTGATTTCTCAAAATAAAGAAGAAATGTCTGAGCAAATAATCCAGAATGTTCCGCTTCAAACTGCGACAGGAAGGCAAATTCCACCAAATTCAATTATGGAGACTACTCTGCAAGAATATCCCCTGGCTGGTTTTCGTGATGAATATGTGGAATATGATGCTCATCAGGAGGAATGTGTTATAATCCCGACTATTCAAAGAAGTGAGGAACATCCAGATATAGAGCCATACATCCCGCAGTACGTTCAACCCAGGAGATTGCAGATAATTTCTGAAGAGGAATTGACAATATTCCAGAAAGTGCGAAAACAAAATTTTGAGTATTTTGAAAGGATACGAGGCAGATATGTCAATATTTTGGAAGGATTGGAATTACATACTGACGTCTTTTCCAAAAATGAACAGAAAAGAATTGTAAAATATATTTTTAATCTCACATAAAGAGGCCGGGAAGGCCTGTTGAAGAAAAAGACCTTTTCAAAGCCCCAAGAGTGGATGAAAGGCAAGGGCATGATCACAATTCAGTTTGGATGTTGCTATAATTATGCATATGATAAAAGAGGGAATCCTGAAATTATTCGACATGATAAAGTGGCCCCGCTACCACCACTTATGAAAAAGATGATAAAATGGATGGTAGAATGATGTATTTTACCAGTAGATAGCATACTAAATAGCTGTATAATTAATATTTATGAAGAAAGAGATTATATACCACCCCACATTGATAACCATGATTTCGTCAGGCCCTTATGCACTGTCTCTCATTAGCGAAGGCAATATAATGTTCGGAAAAGAGATACGGGTAGTTGGTCCAGCTGAATTCCGTGGAACAGTGAAAATTTCTCTTCTCGTTGGTTCAGTCCTGGTTCTCAAAGGAAACGGAGCAGATTTGACGAAGCATTGTGTGCTAGGAGTTCCGCAAAGAAGAATATCAATTACTTTTAGAAAAATGACTGACAATAAAGTGTTATTTGGATATCAGCGTGATCCAGAGCTTGAAGGACTTCGACCCTTGGAATTATGAGACAGGCACGCCTCTAAGCGTATGTGAGGGGGATTTTTGTTCCAGAACATACCTTTGGAGGAAGGGCTGGTTTTTACGTAACTCCAAGAGGTCAGAAGGATGAATATGTCGCTAAAAGTCTACATTTGGAATATGAGGGGCCCCTGTTAAGTGTGGTCAGCTTAAAAGAAGTGGAAGGTTTAAAGCCAGTAATCAGATTTAAAAGTAACGAGAATGACACCACTGGAAAGAAAAGAAGACATGAAAATAAAGGAGAAGAAGCTTGGGGAAATGATGATAATCCATCAGGAAGAGTTGGGCAGAAAAAGAGCTCATCAGCGCTCCAGTGAATCAAGCTTCAACAAACCTGCTGAAAAAAGTATCGTTGACCCGCTTATAGCGTAGGATTGCCAGTCGAAAGAAGCGCAGAACACTCGAACAATTAGCAAAAAGACAAGCTGAGGAGGCAACTTCCAAGCATGTTCTGGTTTCTCAAAATAAAGAAGAAATGTCTGAGCAAATAATCGAGGATGTTCCCCTTCAAACTGCAGCAGGAAGGCATGTTAAACCAAGTCCAATTATGGAGACTACTTTGCAAGAATATATCTTGCTGGTTTTCATGAAGAATACATGGAATATTATGCTGCTCGGGAGGAGTGTGTCATAATCCCAACAATTCAAAGAAGTGAGGAACATCCAGATGTAGAGCCATACATCCCACAGTACGTTCAGCCCAAGAGATTGCAAATAATTTCTGAAGAGAAACTGACAATGTTCTAGAAAGTACGAAAGCAAAATTTTGAATACTTTGAAAGAATACGAGGCAGCTATGTCAATATATTGGAAGGGTTAGAGTTGCATACTGACGTCTTTTTCGAAAATGAACAGAAAAGGATGGTAAGATACATTTTTAATCTCACATAAAGAGGCCGGGAAGGCCTGTTGAAGAGAAAGCCCCAAAAATGGATGACAGGCAAGGGCAGGATCACGATTCAATATGGATGTTGCTATAACTATGCATATGACAAAAAAGAGAATCACCCAGGAATTATTCGACATGATAAAGTGGACCCGCTGCCACCACTTATGAAAAAGATAAATGGATGAATGATAAAATGGATGGTAGAATGGTGTATTTTACCAGTAGATAACATACCAAATAGCTGTATAATTAATATTTATGAAGAAGGAGATTATATACCACCCCACATTGATAACCACAATTTCGTCAGACCCTTATGCATTGTCTCTCATCAGCGAATGCAATATAATGTTCGGAAAAGAAATACGGGTAGTTGGTCCAGCAGAATTCCATGGAACAGTGGAAATTTCTCTTCCCGTTGGTTCAGTCCTGTTTTCAAAGGAAACAGAGCAGATTTGACGAAGCATTGTGTGTCAGGAGTAACAAGAATCTCAATTACTTTCAGAAAAATGGCGGACAATAAAGTGTTGTTTGGATATCAGCCTGATCCAGAGCTTGAAGGACTTCGACCCTTGGAATTAGAACACAGGTATGCCTCTACGCGTATGTGAGGGGGATTTTTGTTCCGGAACATACCTTTGGAGGAAGGGCTAGTTTTTACATAACTCCAACAGGTCAGAAGGATGAATATAACGTTAAAAGTCTACATATTGTTTCGATCAAGATCATTCTACGATTGAATTGTATCTCAATGTATCTGATTTTGGAGGATCAATGAAGTTTTTTGTACCATATGATGCAATTGGTTTAAGGTTGTTAAATTAGAGGATAATTCAACCCTACAATGAACATGGAACGATGCAAAATAAAATAAAATAAATCTTTAAAATAAGTAAATTTGAATAAAAAAATATGTATATATATATATATATTTATATATATAAAAATTATAATAAGTTAAATTAATATTGAACCCCTTTTCTGGCGTAAATCTCTTGTTGGTGGCCTCTTTACTGGCGTAAACCCCTTGTTGGTGGCCCATTTTCTAGCGTAAACTGGTGGCCCCTTTTCTGGTTTAAATCTCTTATTGGTGGCCCCCTTACTGGCGTAAAGGTCTTGTTGGTGGCAACTTTTCTGGCGTAAATCCCTTGTTGGTGGCCTCTTTTACGGACGTAAACCCCTTGTTGGTGGCCCCTTTACTAGCGTAAAGCCATTGTTGGTGGCCCTTTTTGTGGCGTAAAGCGTAAACCCCTTGTTTGTGGTCTTTTTTTTGGCGTAAATCCCGTGTTGGTGGTCCCATACTTCTTTTTTAAAAAAACTAATCTCTTTAATCAAGTGACGTTGGCAAAACAATCAAACGTTTAAAACATGTAGCGAATCCCTTCATCCCCAGCGAAAACTTTTAAAAATTCTTAGTACTCTCTTGTCTTTGAATAGAAAATCCTTTGGTAGAATGTCTCAACTCAAATTTGATTTGACTCTGGATCGATTCATTCTGAGTATGATATACTTAAATGATGATAACGTACAATATGTTCTTCTTCATTATCAGTTGGAGAATTTTTATGGTTGAGCTACCTTCATTTATGCCAGCTCTCTTTTAAAGGACAAACTTCTCTTTTGGCAACAACTTACTCATATGAGTGTCACTATTTCTGAAAATTGGTTCATTGGAGGGGATCTAAATATGATTGTCGCCTTAGGAGACGCCTTAGGAGTGAAGGGGTGGTGCTAAGGTTGATACAAGCCTTATCAACTGTTTCTGTGAACATATTGAGGATGCGGGCCTTTATGATTTAGGCTTTTTGGGTTCTCCTTATTTTTGGCGGAGGGGTTTTCTTATGCAGAGGCTGGATAGATTTCTAGGAAACTTATCTTTTCTGGGTTACTACAACATTATCCATGTCAAACATCTTAATCATGTTGCATCAGACCACAATCATATTTTGCTTACTTTGGTTTTTCATTCTAAACCTGCTCGTTATCACTTTAAATTTCTCAATGTTCATCCTACTTTTATTGACTTGATTAAGCAGACTCGGGTCTCGAGATGGAGAGGTAACCCTTGGATCATTTTATGGCAATTACATAAAAATGTTGCTTTTTACTTAAACGGGTGGAACATAGATACTTGTGGTAATGTTAATTCTAGGTCTTGAAGGCCCAACAGGAGGTCGATACCTTAGCGGCATAGGTGATAGACACTCCTGATCTGGTGGCCAAGTGAGTTAATGCTCATCATACTCTTTTGGAGGAAATCACTATTGAGGAGGATTTCCTCAAACAGAAAACTTGTGACACTCATTTCAAAAACTACGACAGAAATACTAAATATTTTCATGCTACTATCAAACATCATCGTAATATAAATACCATTATTAAGATTGTTAATGATGAGGGTTCTGTTCTCACTGATGCAGATCAAATTGGTTCTAATGCAGCTGATTATTTTCTTCTCTATATGCTGAGACTCTTTCGGTCATTGATATATTATCGGAATTGTTTGAGGATTAGAGGGACACGGTCTCCTTCCTCTCTTTGTCTTTCAATTGGAAATCCTTTAGTAGAATGTCTCAACTCAAATTTGATTTGACTCTGGAACAATTCATTCTGAGTATGATACACTTAAATGACTTTTTTGATCATGTTGATCACTTCGGTCAACACCAATACGCGCGGTAAGCTTGTTCAGCACACCACACTTATTGGGGGTTCATTTGTTGACCTCATTTTTTTGAGGTCTTTCCTTATTCTTCCTAGAGACTAGGATCTAGCTCCAGGAGTTCCAATTGACCATCTTAGAAAACTAGAATTAGGACGCACACTTTTAGAAATTCTACCAACTTCTTATTTTCCTGTGATGTCTAACATTTATGGTCCAAGACCATCGTCTTATGGACGAGCGGTTAAAAGCTATTGTGTGAAGACCTAAGGAGAAATTTTCAATAGGACTTCAAGCCCTAGGAAAACCTTCTCACGCTTTTATCGACACAGACACACACAAAATGCACAAAATTCACTAAGTTACACAAGATCAGATCTAAATTGAATTTAAAGGATATGTGAAAATGCGAACTTCTTCGGACGACCTCCGACGACAAAATGGATTGCGTCAACGCTCCCGAGATACCAATTTTAGTAGGAAAAGACACTCATATTGTCATATTTCTGACACGAACAAAATTTGCATGCAAATCGACGAATTCATCAAAACGACCTCCGACGGCGAAACAGACCGTGCCAGCGCGTCCGAAATATCAAAATTATTTAAAACAAACATCCATTTTTGATATGTTACGATGCACGAATGAAAGACAAATCAAATTTTATTTTTCAAAAATTTTTGATTTTTTTATAATTATATCGTTAATTATAATCAAATTAAATCCTAAACCGTATTTAGTTTTTCATCCGCACCCTTCACCATATGTTCGACCCATCCACGGGTTCGAACAGGTTAAACGCTCGGATCTACGCGGCTGTTATCTTCTTCCCCGTCTCTTCCCCTTCTTTAAGTGGCACGGCAGCCGTTCAACTCTCTAATTGAAAGAAGCGGGCTGGCCAATGCTCCTACCCGAGGCTACACGCTCTCCCCTTTTATTGTGACTCTTCCTTTCCTCTTTTCGGTTGGTTGGCTAGGGCGGCAAACATATGGCATTCTCTTTTGCTTTTCTCTGCCTATTGGCTTCCAGTAGAGTTGAGTTTTTTTTGGGTGGGGTTGTTAAAAAAATTCTGAGAGAGAAGGGAGAGGACTTTTGGAGAGGAAGGCTTTTTTTTGAGAAATTTGGTACTTTCTTTCTTTCTTCTTCACTGTTGGGAAGGTTATCTCTTTCTATTTTACTGTTCGAAAGGAATTCTTCTTCCTCTCTGTTGGTCGATACTCTTGTGGTTAGAGCTTGTCGAGCCGGGAGCTAGAAACCGTGGGGGCAATTTGCGCGAGGCTTTCAGGAAAGATTTTTGTGAGGGTGTTTTCTTCAATTTATTTTTAGTGATTTGCTTTAAATCTACACTAAAGAGGTATTCTTCTTCTTCTCCTTTGTTCTGTTGCCTTGCTAGAAACATGTTGCTGGAGATGTTAAAATAAGGAAAAACACATGCATGAAGCTCTGATTTTGTCTTGACTTGTGACTCATGATAACAAGCGTTGAATGTCTCTGTGGAGGCTGATTTGGGATTTTTTTTTATGATAGTTGGATTATTAGCTTAGGGAAGCATGTTTTGAATCATTTCATATGCAAGTTTTTTTCTATACTTCTATTCTTCCTATGTCTATCTGCTAAGAGATTTGGCTTTTCTTTTCTCTTTACTAAATCAGTTCATTGTCAAAAAAAAAATGATCTTTGAGGAAAAGAAGCGTTGTGCATGTGTATTTGCTGCCTGAATCATTTGAGAAACTATGGTTATATGTTCTAAAATGATACATGCTCATTTGAATGCATGCTGGAGGTATCTTCGATTTTCCATAAAACTTAGGAGCAGTTTTAGCCCCTTTGAATTAGAGTTTATGCCGAAAATGTGTTTCTATTAAGTGGAAATTTGGCTTCGGCTCTTTTGGGAGAAATCTTGGGGTGAACATGTTTTGTACTCCCCACTTGCTGGGGCTCAGTTTTGGGTTCCAGCTCTCTGTTGAGGTTCAATTTTGTTTTGTTGCTTTCTGTTGAAGCTTAGTTTTGTTGCTCCCAGCGAGAGTTCTGTTTCGATTATGGCACTTGCTGGGGCTCGGTTTTGGGTCCTGTTCTCTGTTGATGTTCAGCTTTGTTTTGTTATTCTCTATTGGAGCTCAGCTTTAATTATAGCCCCTTGGTGGGGCTTGGTCTTAGATTCCTACCCCTTACTGGGGATCAGTTTTGATTAAAGCCTCTTTTAGGGGCTCGACTTTGTTTTCATGTTCCTTAATGGGTTCAGTTTTAGCTCTTTTAAAATACGTTTAAATGTTGGAAAAGATTTCATGTTCCTTGATGGGACTTAGTTATGTTTTTGTTATTCCCTGATAGAGCTCGGTTTGCTGGGGTTTGGTTTGTTTCTGTGGCTCCTTGCCCAAGACCAAATGCACCTGTTCTCGATTTTGGTCTTGTCTTTTTTGCTGGAATCAAATGTATTTATTCTAGATTTTTGGTCTCGTTGTTTTGTTGGATTGGGGTGTACCTATGTTGGACTGATACCTATACCTTACTACTTGGGCTTGGGTGTGTTTTTGCAGCTCCCTGTTCCATTTCTTTTACCGAGTTCAAAAATTGTTTGGGTTGCCCCTCTTAATTGGGTTCAATTTGTGTGGAAGATTTCTAAATAGTGCTCCTCTTTGTAATGTTATTTATAATCAAGTTTGTCATCCCAAAAGATTGGTAATTTCGACATTCATTGCCATGGTGGGACGTTTGAAATAATTTGGGCGACTCATTACTACATTTCGCTTGATAAAAATGAAGTTGGCTTGGAGGATTTAAAATAGCTTCATTCTCTTACATATTTGAGGAGGCATAATTTGTCCTTGCGGTGGCTACTCCCTTGTTGATCATGCGGGTGAGATTGTGTTGTGGCTTAATTGATTTTCTTCTTAGCTCTTACCCATGAGTTTGCTAATATGGCGGCTGCTTCCTCACTACCCTTGTTGGTTGGTTGTTGTTGCCATGGTGGGTTGGATTTATGAAATGATTTGAAAGCTCTTACCCATGATTTGAAAGTTTGAAAAGATAATATAAAGGCTTGATAAATATAAACATCACATTTAGGTTCAGATTTGGACATAAAAATTCATATGAGTGATGGAGTTATGGGTTTAGTGCTATGTTAATCTTGAGCCCATTCGAATATATTTGAAGCAAAGACTTGGAAAAGATACCCTTCATGGGTTGATCCAATTAGAAAATTTTGAAAAAGAGATATCCTTCTTGGATTGATTCAAGGATCTTGGGCTCTATTTTTAGATCTTTTTGATATAACTTTGAGGATTGCTCCACCCTTATTCCTTCGATCTTTTGGGTGGATCAGTTTTTGCTCTCCCATCCCCATTTTTATTTTTATCTTTCCTTTATTCTTGATTCTGTTTTTTGTGCTTATGTATGATACATAAATGCTCATGTATAGTCTTTTGCTATATGTGAAACCATCAAGCAAGGTCGCAAGTGGGTCAGTTTTGTTTTGGGACGTAGGGCGATGATGACAAAGGCACGCCGGTGGTAGAGCAGAATGATATCTCATTCTACAACAGCAGGACTCAATTTTAGAACCTGATGAACTGTAGGATGAAAGTATCATTCACCGACATAAGATTAAAGGAGAAACCGTACCTTCTTAGGTTGTTAGTAGTCCTAGACTCGATGACGTGATCGACTTGTGGACAACTATACTTTTTCAAAATTAATAAAACAAGTTGATTAGAACAGATACGATATTTATAAAAGAAAATATTTTTTCATTACAAAATAAAAAAACAAATTTTCTTTTATATGTCTGAAATATATATGCATACTAAAATATAAATTTTAAAATGTGTTACAAATTGGTTGTCCACTTGTTGATTACCGATCTTGAGCTAAGAAGTATCCTCCTGAGTTAGGTTCAGTAGAATATCCTTCTAGTGGAGTGGTAGACTTTATATATCAGGGTCACTGAGTAGCTTTCGACGTCCCTCGAATACAAATATATATATTTCAGCCCATCCCCGACCCGAGCTCTTGCGGTCCCCTCTTTTCGGATTTTTGTATGTTTTCTTGGAATTTTTGGACAAAGCACTCGTGGTCATTTCTCCGGGATTTTCCCGAAAGTTTGATAGTTTTATAGTTTTATTTAAATTATTACTCGTCAATTTTCCAGAATCATTCGTCGTATATTTATTTGTCAATTTTCTCGAAGTTTCCAAGCAATGTTTCCTTTATTTATACAGTGAATAATAGCTAGCTTAAAGGAGTAGCAGACTTCCCAAATTTACAGGTGTGATTTACATTGCAGCATTTTTTTTATTATTTCCTAGCATGTTGTATTACTTTCCCAGCATGTTATACTGTTTTTCCCAGTACGTTATATTATTCTTTCAGCATGTTATAATGTTCTTTCTCTTTACTGTACATTATTACTGTTCTTTTCTTTTATACTGCATGATACACACTATACCTTAGTATAGGAAAACCTAGTGGTTACATAGGATTGACATCAAACCTAAAAGTGCTACAACGAAAAGTTTGGAACAAACAGCGTGGACATTTCTGCTCAATAATGGATTTAAATGTCATGACACCTTGTGGACCCCAACCCACACGGTACAACACACACCAAAAAATATAAAAGATGAGTACATATATAAATAAAATAACCCAAAAATCACCCGAGCGCTGAAAAAGTGTGAGTCATCCTAATCTAGTCTTGCCTCTGACTCTAGTTCTGGTTAGGAATCCAACTAGCAGATTGGTAAGGTGTTGACCGTTACCCGTAGTAATCAAAGTATCATCCATAAGACTCCTGAGCTCTAGTAGCTCTCCATTCATATTCTTCCTCCTGGAAGTGTAAACCTGTCATTCCTCCTCCGAAGAATCAGCCTGAAGGGGTAGATCTGAAGCAGAAGGAATACCAACAATAGTACCCACAATAGGTTCTAAAATATGTGAAGCATGAGTTGCCTCTACACCGGATATTTCTTGAAGAAGTGGAGCTGCGAGACTCTCCTGATTATCAGTTTGAACACTATCATTTATAGGTAATGGTCCAACAGTATTGTTTCTATGGAGTTTGTAGGTGTCAGCATCACATCACTCGGAGTAATGGTAACAACAGTGTCATGGGGGGGTGGTCCTTACGAGCAGCAGACACCTCATGTCTGGTAGTATCCTCCTCAGGTGGAACTAAAAAGTCCACAGCAGTGGGGTTAGACCCCTCCTTATCCAGTTGAACCTTAGATTTTAAAATAGGATGAAGCTTGTGGCATTTAGCAAGGATATGACCAAACATCTTATAATGGGTACAATATGAGGGTTTGTGTTCCATGACGATTTGTTGCCAATAATCATTATGGGTTGTGCCCAGCTAGACCTCAGTAACATCAAGTAAAGTAATCTCTTTGCACAAGTATTCTAGCCATCGAGGATCTAGTTAGGTTGAAAGTAGGCAGATATAGTTGCAAAAGATCCCGAAGGATGACCCCAATAGAGTAGAGAATCTGATGGTGAAAAAAATGCAGCTTGAAACTAGGTAAACTAAACCATACCAGTATAATAGGAGTTTCATGCTTTGGGTCAAAATAAGGAGACCACTTTAGTATCTTCATTCTTCATGGATTTGCCTTCGATATTAAGATATTTCTTGGAGAAACATCGGGTGTAGTTTTCAGCCACTGTTAGTAGAATCAACACATGTATCTCTTCCATGAGTCTCACTTTCCACTTGCCTACTAACTTAAGATCATCAACATCTTTTCGATAACATCCATAGAAGGGTGCCCCCACTGAAATTTGCCAATAAGAGCAAACTTGAATTTTTCCGTCATAGTAGATATTTTTGATTCAGAGAAAAAAATTGATTTTTTTCCTCATTTCCTACTTCCCTTCTTAATAAAAGGACAATCATCTGCACCATCATGACATTCCTTATAACTTGAGGTGAATACCACTGCGGACTCCTCCTGAGGGTTACCCACCACGCAGGCAAATGAGACTTTGTCCGGCACAAACAAAGAAGAAGGAAACACCATCAGAGGTTGTAGGCGTTGAACTGTTGCGAGGTTGCTGAAAGGCAGGCTGAGGAGCTGTCGGGCACAGAAGCAGAGCAGCGCCAAAACAAAAGAATCGGGCGCAGACGACAACTGCAAGCGACAGAGGCATGGAAGACGACGACGTCGAGCAGAGCAGGTGAGAACGTCAACGTTGAGCAGAGGAACGATAGCGATAGAGAAAGACGACGACGCGTGCAGTGGAGATATCGCGACGCGAGCCGCGACAGGGAGTGCAAAGACGCCGGAGCGAGGGTCAACGTTGCGAGATCTTCAGCGGTAGAACCAATTGCGACCGAAATTGCCATTGGAAGCCCTAGCGGAGCTCTTGACCGTAGCCGACATCGTGGATATG